>NC_133620.1:453530651-453613559 GCF_048593235.1 Sminthopsis crassicaudata
TGGATATATAGATGATAAATGGGTGGATGAAGTTAGATAGATAGATGGATAGATGGATGATAGATAGATAGATGGATAGATAGATAGATAGATAGATAGATAGATAGATAGATAGATAGATAGATAGACAGCTTTCTGGATAGTTAAACAGATAGACAAGTGACTTGGAGCCTGTAGATAGATAATAGCCACTGGAATCTCAAGAGAGTTCTAGAAATGGATGGAGTAAAATTCTCCTTTCCTGTAATGCTTTTTCTCACCTTACCTCTCTTCTGCCAATTGAATTCTTAAACAATTCTTTAAAAACTCAACCCAAATCCCTCTCCTCCAGACAGGCCCCCTCCTTCTCATCACTCTAGTGACTTATAACCTTTTCCCCTCAGGCCTAATATAACATTTATTTACACATCTCATACATTTATCATATATCACTGTGCTGTAGTAATCTGAATTGATCTCAACTCAGCTTTAAGCTCTTTGAAGGTAAGGAATGATGTCTTATCTAAATTTTACATCTCTCCCAATGTTTACCATGGTACTTTGGTCAAAACAACAGCACCTCTGTAAAAATGTGCCTCAATGACCTTAATAAATGTTTCTTCAATTCAATGAAAGTTAAGAGGGATTTTTAGAATAAAACATGAGCTTCTTGAGAGTGAGTAGTGAGGGGGTATTTTTCTTTGTATTCCTAGTGATTAGTACAGTACAAAGCACATATAAGTATTTAGTAAATGCTTGCTGAATTCTAAAAGAGAGGAGAAGCATTCACATTGTATTTTTGACTATATATATATATATATATATATATATATATAGTCAAAAATACAATGTGAATATATATATATATATGTTATAAAGTTTTTTTATATTTTTCCCCCATTGGTGAGGAAGGTAAGAATGGGAAAAAAATAAATGCTTGTTAATTGAAAATAAAATAATTTTTAAAAATGTTTGTTTACTTACTAAAACATTCAGTCCAACTTTGACATTTTACAGAAGAGGAACTAAATTATCAACAGAGCAAAATTTTGACCCTAAGTCTCATGATTTCCAACCCACTGTTTACTTCTCCAGTTGGAAACCCCAAGGAAATGGTTTGAAATGAACTCCTCTTAGACTTCCCTTTTCTCCTTTGTAAACTGAGAGTGAGAGACTAGAATTCAGAGCTTCTCAAACTTTTTTCACTCATGATCCCTTTTCATCTGGGAAATTTTTCTATGACCCTGGGCATATAGGTATATAAAATAAGTGTACAAAGCAAACATTTACTGATAATAAATCATAATTTTGTAATCCCCATATTCAGTTAGAAGATCTTCCATTGGTTCATGAACCACAGTTTAAGAAACTGGAGACTAGATAGCCCCTGAAATTGCTCCCAGCTCCAGAGCTGTAATCTAACTTAACCCCTCTATTTTACAGATGAGGAAACTGGGAGCTCAGAATTGTCCAGTGTAGGAAGTATAAGAGAAAATTTGAATCCAGGTCCTTTGACTTCAGACCAAGGTTTCTCATTGTACCAAATTACCTCCAGTTACCTTCTTCCTTTATCTGTCCCAGAATATATGGATTTTTTTTTCTTTATTGCCTAATACCCAGGATGCCCCAAGAATAGCTTCAACTTCAAGCCCACTCTTCTACAGCCTGAAATGCCATCTTTTGAGTGTCAGGGAAGCAAAAATACATCCAAGATGGTGTCAGACAGAGGTTGTCTTACAGAGAGAATCACAGAACCCTCTTCCCCCCTCTCCATGTTCTTATCTGATTATTTAGGATACTGCCTGATCAATCACAGCAATTAGCACGGGCCCATTTATCTATTACCCTTTTCCTTTGTCAGCACTTTGAAGCGGCAGCTAATATGGGTTCCTGGGTAGGAACTGCCTAATAAATCAGAGCTCCAAGGCCCCAGGGAAGGAGAAGGATGTGGAACAGGACTTCAAAGGCGGAGAAAACTTCGAAAATATTTCCGCACCATCATCACCTGCAGTGGCTCTGGGCTTTGGTCCTTACTGCCTGACTAGCTACTTCTTTTAGGCTGGAATCTCACCATGCCCAGAAGCACATCTTTTGGGATGGGGGAAGGTCGGGGGAAGAAAGGAGGGAGGTAGTCCCAAATGAATAGACCTCCAAGTGCAGCTGGGAGGGAGGAGGGCCTGGGCAGACCTGTGATTTAGAGCTGGGCGGTTCCTGCAAGACCTGGGAAGGTGCCTATTATTGTTTCTTGGGGCCAAGCTGGCCCCCTGGTTTTCAGAAATTTGTTTTCCTTCTTCGGAAGTTCCGATTCTGCTCTTCCCCCTTTCCCCCCCGGGGAGAAGATTCTCTCACCTGTAGAGATCCAAGATCCTTGTTTTTGAGAAGAAACAGCTCTGAGGGCCACAGAGAGAGCCAATATCTTACAGAAGGTATATTTTGACAAAAGGTTTAAGCAATTTCATTTCTTTTTAATTCTTGGCATTTCAATTTACAATTCAAAATTCCAAAAATGTATAAGATAAAAATTCATTAAAATCTAAAATAAAATTAAAATGTCAGTGATCACTTTCAATCTCTCTTTTAAGATTTTTTATTAACACTCTTTAAAAAAAAAATAACCTTTTTCCCATTATCCTTTTCCCCATTAAACTCTTATTTAACAAGTAACTATAAGTCAAGCAAAACAAATCAGGCAAGTCTGACAATTCCACACTTCTTTATTGAGGTATTAGGCTTGTTTTTACCAGCAGCCTCCTGAAATCTGATTGCTGAATTCATCTGAGTTCTGAATCAATGTGGTTCCCTTTATATTATCGTGATCATTGGCTAAATTATTCTCCTAGTTCTGCTCATTTCACTTTGAATCGATTCATACAAGACTTCCCAGGTTACACTGAATTCTTCAGTGTGTTTTCACACTAGTGATAAGAAAGCTTATGAAGATGTGCCCTGGGAGTGAAATAAAGCATAAGTGGAGACCACCTGAATGTAGTGGGTCTGTGAGGTGCCCCCCAATTAGGAAAGTAATAAAATGGAGCTGGGAAAAACTTTAAAGATCAGCTATTCTAAAGGAAGCCGAGACTCAGGGAGGCCGTTGATGACCCAACTAGTAATGAATCTAGATACTCTGACTCCAGTGTCCTTGTCTTTCTTTTAGTGATGTTTCCCCCAGTGACCTAATCCACTCTCTCAATTCCAATTAGGCTTCTAAATAATTAGTTCTCCAGTTCTGGTCTTTCTCCCAGGCACTGAGTAATCATTCCCAACTGTCTGCTGGGAAGTCTGGTAGCATCTCAAAGTTGAATTTAAATGAACCCTCTTCCCCTCTGGCCAAAACCGATTCCTCCTTTTGGCTTCTATCTTGTCATGAATGGCACTGCCATTCTCTCAGCTACCCAGACTCTGAAATCTTGCAGAAATTCTCACCTCCTCTTTCTCCATCATGTCTCAATCAACTGCCAAGTCCTCCATCATCTTTCCCCTCTTTGCATTTCCTGCTGCCCCTGGCCTGGTTCAGACTTTCATTATATTTTACCTGACATAGCGTGATAACCATTCTCCCTATCCAATTGTAATTGATCTCCTAATCGATCTCTTCACTTCTAGACTCTCTAATCTAATCACTTTGCTTACTGATACAGATTAATCTTCCTAAGGCAGAACACCCAGCACATGATAAGCATTTAATAAATGCTCTATCTATCTTTAGTTATCTAAATCACAACTGTGGTCCTGGTTTTCCTCTGCTGAAAAACTTGCATTGGTTCCCTGTTACCCACTGATTGTAGACCAGACTCCTTGGCTTGACAATCTAGGCCCCTTACTATGTCTTTAGCTCTCTCTATCCACCATTTCTATTTACATACTTTTCACTACAGCCAAACTTGACTTTTTAAGGTTCATGGGATACAGTCTCTACATTCCCATTTTCATACCCTTGATTTTACTGTGATCTCATCTGGAATTCCCCGCCTATATTCTTCTATTTAACAAAATTCTTTCCATTTCTTTTAGGAAGACATGAACATGCTAGGGCACATTTGTAAGATGAACAAGTTGGGGAAAGGACTGGTGAATGGGCTACATGAATTGATTGCAGGAATTAGAAGTGTTTACCTGGAGAAGAAATACTTCCTCTGTGTGTAACTTTGGCCAAGGAGCTTAGTCTCTCTGGGTCTCAGTTTCCTTATCTCCAAAATAATAGAGTTGAACTACATGCCCTCTTAGAGTCTGCTTTAGCCCTAGAACCTTGGTCTTTGTGGTTGAAAAAACTATCATGGAGGAGAAAGGTTGAACTTAGCCTGCTAGTCTAACAAGAATTTCAGAGACAGATTAAGGCTTGATATAAGGAAAAATTTTTAAATTCCTAAATGGAGCACAGCTTTGAGGGGCATGGGTTCTCTATCTACTGCCACCAATCATTGGAGATCTTTAAATAGAGGCTCAGTGACACTTTGTCAGGGATGTTGCAGAGAGGTTCCTCAAGTATAGACTGGAACAGAGAAAAGGAAGGAAAGAAGGAAGGAAGGAAGGAAGGAAGGAAGGAAGGAAGGAAGGAAGGAAGGAAGGAAGGAAGGAAGGAAGGAAGGAAGGAAGGAAGGAGGGAAGGAAGGAGGGAGGGAGGGAGGGAGGAAGGGAGGGAGGGAGGAAGGAAGGAAGGAAGGAAGGAAGGAAGGAAGGAGGGAAGGAAGGAGGGAGGGAGGGAGGGAGGAACGGAGGGAGGGAGGGAGGAAGATAGGGAGGGAGGGAGGAAGGGAGGGAGGGAGGGAGGAAGGAAGGAAGGAAGGAAGGAAGGAAGGAAGGAAGGAAGGAAGGAAGGAAGGAAGAAAGGAAGGAAGGAAGGAAGGAAGGAAGGAAGGAAGGAGGGAGGGAGGGAGGGAGGAAGGAGGGAGGGAGGGAGGGAGGGAGGAAGGAAGGAAGGAAGGAAGGAAGGAAGGAAGGAAGGAAGGAAGGAAGGAGGAAGGAAGGAAGGAAAAAAGGAGGAAGGAAGGAAGGAAGGAAGGAAGGAAGGAAGGAAGGAAGGAAGGAAAAAAGGAAGGAAAGAAGGAAGGAAGGAAAGAAGGGAAAGAAAGAAAAGCAAATAAGATGATAAACAGGTAAGTAGGTAGATAAGACAGAAGAGGGAGAGGAAGAGAAAGAGTAAGAGGGAGGGGGAGAAGGAGAGACAGAGAGGAGGGAGGGACGGAGGGGAGACACAGAAGGAGAGAGGGAAAAGGGGAGAGAGAGACAGAGAGAGAGAGAGAGTCAGAGAGAGAGGAGAAAAAGGAGACAGAGGCAGAGACAGACAAAGATATACAGAGAAACAGAGACAGAGAGACAGAGACAGACAGAGATAAATAGGTATTTATACCTATTTATAGGGTATCTGTATATTTGTAGGATATCTACATCTAGATATCATCTAGATGATATATATATACATATATATATATATATACATGTATATATATGCTAGATAAAGCAAATTATTAAGTGAATAGTATGTATGTATCAGGCATTGTGCTCAGCACTGAAGATACAACATAAGCAAGTGAAATAATCTCTGTCCTGGAGGGTTTTGCCTTCAAAAGGATAAAGACAATCCATAAATTAGAGTGGAAAGGGGTGCAAAGTGTCATGGCTTAGCACTAGTGCCTAGGAAATGAGATAAAAATTTGGTTCTGGGAAAGACAAGGGAAAACTCATCTGTCAGAGTTCAGAGTGGTTGAGTCCAGGTTGCCTTTGGATTGGAGGTAAGAATGAAAGCCAGAGTGGAGAGGGAATAATAGATAGCAGCAGGTGGCTGGGAAGAACTGGATGGTTGCTGTGGTCAGTTTAGCTGGAGTGGAAGGCATTCAAAGGAGAGCAGTGAGAAAGGACAAAGAGGGAGCTTGGACTCGGATACAGCCCTGAGATTCTGTATTTTTTACCCTGTTGGTCACCATGATATGTTGCTGATCCATTAATATAGGTCACAAGCCAGGGACAGGAAAGGGGAGAGGGAGCCACAGCTGCTGGTTCTTCCTTAGAAGCCAAGAGGAGCTAAAGATTCCACATAGAAAGTCCATCCGTAGAAAGTGCACAAACAACATGAAGGTTTATGAAATCCAGGAGGGTGAATGCCAAGGATGGGGACCAGAGTTGAGCTTCATTGAAGAGTTTAATCCTGGCTAGTTTAGGGATCCCAGAATGAGATATAACTGCTATCATTATCCCCATTTTACAGATAAGGAAACTGCACATGAGAGGATTATATATGTTGTCTCTCCCTGCATTGGTGTCCAACTTCTGAGGCCTTCCCCACCCCTTGCATCAATATAAACCAACCAAATTATAGGGCTCATCTCTAAAGGCAAATTCCCTTTGTGACCCCCCCCACAATCCTTTGATTTGCAAAGTGCTTCATGACCTCATTTGATCCTCACAGCTCTGCTGGTACCTTGGCACTGTCATTGTCACAGATTTACAAATAAGGAAATAGATGTTGAAGGACATTAAGTGATTTATAAAATGAAATGGCAACAGCATCTACTTCCCAAGCTTGTTGTGGGAGAGCAACTGAAATAATTATTGTAAAGTGGTTGATACAGTGTCAGACATATAGTAAGCGCTATATAAATGTTAACTTTCATGATTTTTAGCAGATGAAGAAACAGAACCTATGCCCACTATCACCATTACTATTCAATATAGTACTAGAAACGCTAGCCTCGGCAATAAGAGCCAAGAAAGAGATTCAAAGAATTAGAGTAAGAAATGAGGAAATCAAACTATCACTTTTTGCAGATGACATGATGGTATACTTAGAGAACCCCAAAGACTCTGCTAAAAAGCTATTAGAAATAATTCAGAAATCACCAACAAAATGCAACAGCAAGATATACAAAGAGAAATTCCATGCTTCTTCCTCTAATCAAGGGTTCTTAATCTCAGATCCACAGAGACACTGTACCTCTTCTTCTAACAGTGATTCTTAGTTTAAGATCCACAGAAACACTGTATCTCTTCATCTAACAGTGAATCTTAGCCTAAGGGCCACAGAGACACTGTATCTCTTTCTCTAACTAAGGGTTCTTAGCCTAAGATCCATAGAAATCATTTTCTCTAGGGAGGTTTTAAGCCTTTACGGTTTAGGTTTTTAGAGGTTCTCAAAAACACTGTATCATTTCTTCCAAAGGAAGTTCTTAGCCTAAGGTCCTCAGAAAGATTGTATCTCTTCCTCTAGGTGATTCTTACCCTAAGGTCCACAGAGACAATGTATCTCTTTCTCTAACCAAAGGTTCTTAAGTGCCACAGAAATACTGTCATTTTCTCTGAGAGGTTTTTAGCTAAAGGTCCTCAGAAACACTGTATCTCTTCCTCTAATGGTGGTTTTTGGCTTAAGTTCCACAGAGGCATTGTATCTTTTTTTCTAACCAGGATTTCTTTGTCTAAGATCCACAGAAACACAGAAACCTCTCTAAAGGAGGTTCTTAGCCTAAGATCCTCAGAAATACTGTATCTCTTCCTCTAAAGGAGGGTCTTAGGAAGATCCCCAGAGACAATACAGCTTTAAGTTTAAAATTTCACTAAGATTTTAGGGATACCCTGTATAGTTAGTTTTTTTGGGGTAATTCTTTGTAATTGTGATGCATTTAAAAACTGTATCCTGAGAAGGATTACATCCGTTTTACCAGACTGATGAAGGGGTCTCTGATGTTTCAGACTATTCTGCCTGTAAGTTACTCCTCTTTGCTCGAGGGTTCAGAATTTGGTGATTTCTTAGGTCCCCTCCCTGTCTCCCACCTCCGCTGGCCCCCATCCAGTGCCCAGTGAGGACAAAGACTGGTAGGATTTCATCCCAAGCATCCGGATGCCTGGTCATGATGGCCAATAAATCATAGCTGCCGGTACCGCTCACGCTACCATGTAATTAACGTGCCTTAGCCAGGTCCACTGGTGGGTGGGGACCCACATTCCCCCCCTGTCGCAGTGGTTTCCTACACACACGCCTCTTCTAAAATGGGGAGGGACAACTAGTGGGGGGACAGCTCCCTGGGGCACCAAGTAATGGCGGGAGGGGTGGCAAGCCCTCTGATTTATTGCCCCCTGTTGAGGGAAGATTTATGAGCTGATGGAGAGCCCAGAATGTGTTGTGAGATGCTATGAAAGCCGTCTCTCCCTGACGGATAATGAGAGAGCCTTCATTATCCACTTCTGTGAACAAGTGCTGTTTGCCCCCACTCATGTTGCTTCTCCTTTACCATCCTTCCAGAATCAGAACCAAACCTGCTCAGGATGGTGAGGATCTCAAACCCCTTCATACCAGCCACCTTTTTCTAACTGGAAAAGACAGAGCTGGCTAGGGTCTTCAAGATCATCTCTAATCCCTACCCTTGAAATATATATATTTATCTATACACACATGAATATATATATATATATACATGTAGATACACATATACATACATGTATGTGAAACCCAGAGACGTTCAGCAGCAGCACTGATAGCCAGCATTTATCCTGGCTTCCCGTTTCCCTTCACCTTTTGTAGGGCTATGTGAAAGGTCAGTGGTGAAAGATAGTAACCCCCATAGGGACCTTCCACCAATCAATCCATTCATCAACAAGCATTTATTAAGTCCCTCCTGTGTACCCCAGCTAGGCTTGCTATCATTTGGTCTCTGGGGATGGGAACAGGTCCCTCCTGCCTGTCTGACCAGCCTATAAACACTTCAAACTCCTCTGCAAGTATTTTACCCAAGACCAACTCTTGCTGACAGATTGATAATTGGTTAGATCTCAGGGCCATGGAAACGTGTTCTCACTGGTGGGATGTTTATAATGAGTCTGTGTCGGAATGATTTCCTAAAACTGTGAATGCTTAAAGACCATGTAGTTACCCTTCAAGGCTTTACTCTGGTGCTGTCTTTTCCATGAAGCCTTTCCTGATTCCTCCAGTTAATGGTCTATCCCTATATACTTTAGAAAGTACTCTTTTTGAAACAAGAGATCATTGTCCATGGCAACAACAAGATGATACGATGGTTAATCCTGATGGACATGGCTCTTTTCAATAGTGAGGTGGTTCAAAGCAGTTCCAAAAGTCTTGTGATGGAGAGAGCCATCTGCACCCAGAGGGAGGATTGTGGGAACTGAGTGTGGATCACAACATAGTACTTTTATTCTTTTTTGTTGCTGTTTGCTTATATTTTGTTTCCTTTTTCCTTTTTTCCCTTTTTGATCTGATTTTTCTTGTGCAGCAGGATAATTGTGGAAATATGGATAGAAGAATTGCACATGTTATATTACTTGCTATTTAGGGGAGGAGGTGGGGGAAAGGGAGAGATTTGGAACACAAGGTTTTGCAAGGGTAAATGCTGAAAATTATTCATACATATGTTTTAAAAATAAAAAGCTTTAATTAAAAAAAAAGAGAAAGTACTCTGCTCAACTGCTTTGATCTCAGATCTATGGGATTGGAGTCTGGGAAGGACCTCAGAGGCTATGTAGTTCAACCCATTCATTCTACATATGAGGAAACTGAGGCCCAGGGAGATAAAAAGGACTTGGCCAAAGTTCCTCAGGTAGTAAGGGTCACATGTGGGACATGTTCCCAGGTCCTCTGGCTTCAGCATTAGGCTTATTCCCATGCCTATTCTGCCCTGATCCCCCATTTCCATTTGTTTTATGATCACTGGGATCAAGGGAAAAGTAGAACACGCATATTATTGACTTTCTGAGTTGGAATCAAAGAGATGCATTCTCTGATTCACAAAACACAAGAATTTGACCCCGAGAATATCTGCACCTGTCACATAACAAGGTGCTTGATCATGGGGTCTTACCATAAATCGATTTTTGTTACTGTTGTGGTCATGTCTCATTCTTTGTGATCCCATGTGGAGTTTTCTTGGCAGAGATAATGGAATAATTTGCCATTTTCTTCTCCGGCTTATTTACAGATGAGGAAACTGAGGCAGATAGTGTTAAGTAACTTGCTGAGGGTCACATAACTAATAAGTAGATGAGGCTGGATTTAAATTCATGAAAAGGAGTGTTCCTAACTCTAGGCCTGAAACTTTACCCACTGACTACATCACTTAGGTTTCTGAGTGATATTATGGGTGAAGTATATAATTGTAGCATCATAGATCATGTCAAAAAGTCACAGTCACTGAAGTGCTAAATAGTAAGATGAAATTTGAACAGTGATCCCATATTGCATGGTAAGCTCAAGCAGCCTAAGGAACTGTTCTCTCTTTTGCCTCCAATTATCTCCAAATTATTTACTCCCACAGTTGAATATTAGTTCTTTGCAGGAAAGAATTATTCTCATGTGTGTGTGTGTGTGTGTGTGTGTGTGTGTGTGTCCTCTTCCCTTATCATGATGTCTTTTATATGACTAGCATTTAATAGAAGCAGAAGGAACCCTAAAATGTGGTTTTTATTCAGGATGATTTATTTCAGGGGGCAAGTCCATCACCCAAATCACATTTCATCCCATCCAGAATTTCCCCTCAGAAATCTCAGAATATAGCTTGCATGTGGCACCCATGCATACACATACATACACACAGATGGGTAAAAAGGTCAGTCAGTTCCCACATAGATACTCAATGTAACTATATATATCTATAAAGATATAAAATTCTCCTGTCTGTCTCTCTCTCCCTCTGTGTGTGTCTTCCTCCCTCTTTTTCTCTCCCTCCCTCTCCATCTCTCTCTGTATCTGTTTCTCCATCTCTTCTTCCTTCCTTCCTCCTTCCTTCTTTCCTTCCTTCACTTCTTCTTTCCTTCTGCCCCTATTACTCTTTCTTTTCAATTTCTTACTCCATAGTTCTCTGTGCAATCTAACCAGTCTCTTGCTCTTGATTAACACATCCTTTCCTCTCTCTCTCTCTCTCTCTCTCTCTCTCTCTCTCTCTCTCTCTCTCTCTCTCTCTCTCTCTCTCTCTCTCCCCTTTTTCTCTGTGTGTTTTGGTCTCTCTTTCCCTCCCTTCTTCCTTCTCTCTCCATCTCTCTATGTCTCTATCTCT
Source organism: Sminthopsis crassicaudata (assembly GCF_048593235.1). Lineage (NCBI taxonomy): Eukaryota > Metazoa > Chordata > Mammalia > Dasyuromorphia > Dasyuridae > Sminthopsis > Sminthopsis crassicaudata. Next base: position 453,541,625 of record NC_133620.1, read on the forward strand.
CCCTCCCTCTGTCTTGCCCTCCCTCTCTATCTCTGTCTCTCTGTCTGTTTCTCCTCCCTCCCACCTCATGTATATGAGATACACTATTTTCTCCCACAGAAGATACAAAAAGCTCACAATAGCCCATGAAAATTGATAAATGTAATTTTCCCTGTCTGGTGAAATGTTCCTGAAACCCAGGACTCTCTTCTATCCCCTTGACTCAGCCTCATCATTATCCTGTGGACTCTCCTTAGGAGAAAAATGAACTCAGAAGTGAATCAGATGACCAGAGAGACAACCCCTTTCTAGTTCTAAGTCTATCCTCCATACTGTGTGTTTTGTCCCTCCAACCACACTTTAACTTCCTCGACAGCTGAGACTGTATCTCTTGTTTATCTTGCATCTTCTCATTCTCCCCGCACATCATTGTGCCTAGCACAGGGCTCTCTGCAGCAAAGAACCTTACCCAGCTCTTGTTTCTATTGAGTCTCACTCTAAATCTGTGATCTCCCTCCTAGGAACTCATGGTCTACACATACCTCTGGAGTGAAATGTGGAAGGAAACATAGCAGGATAGGGCGAGGGCATTATTTCCTTCCTAAGGGATGTCTACTATGAAAGAGAATATTGATCTTTTCTTCCTCCTTCCTCTCTCTTTCCTACTTTCCTTCATTTTTTTCTTCTTTCTTTTCTCCTTCCCTCCCTCCTTCCTTTTCTTCTTTCCTTTCTTTATTCCTTTTTTCTTTCCTCCTTCCCTCTCTCCTTCCTTCACCTCTTCTTTCCTTCTGCCCCTATTACCCTTTCATTTCATCTTCTTACTCCCTAGAATCTAACCTCTGCACAATTTAACTTGTCTCCTGATTGACACATTCTTTTCTTAATAGCACCAAACTTACCCTTTCAATTCCCAGAGCCCATCAGCACTACCTCTCTTGATATCTTTCCAAAGCCACAGTCCTCCCCATGCTCCCAGAGTGGTCAGAGCCTTCTAGACTTCAAACCTTAATATTTGGCTACTTGCTTTATGTAGAAGAAGCTGAGGGTGTAGTGGATTTGAAGATGCAGGAGACTTAGAGATCATTCGACTCAACCCTCTGTTTTTATGGATGAGGAGATCAAAGCTTGTGATGAACCAAAGCTCCATTACAATTTCCAGTGATTGTCCAAGGTCAGAGATGGGGTAAGTAGAAAAGGTGGGGTTCAACAGACCATATTCTTTAATTCCCAAGTCAAGCTCTTGTTATCACAGAAACTTGTATTTCAAGAGTTATATATCTATGTTATATATCTAGTTATATATACCAGAAAAAACAATAGTGGATCTGCAAGTTTCTTTTCAAAGAAGAGAAAAGAAAATTCAGCTTACTTCCTTCTGTGCCAGTGTGGGGACCATGGGAATGGAACATTGCATATACTGCCAGAATCACTTAAATGTTGACTAGCTTAGCTAAATTTTTTTTCCTTCCTTCCCTTCTTCCCTCCTTCTTTGCTTCCTTCCTTCTTAAAGATGGCTCACTGGATAGATGGGGGCGCTATATTCTGAGATGGAGGTAACATTAAAAATAAAAGCTATAAATGAAAATTAAAATTTTGAAAGATAGATTTTTGTGTCAAAAGGCAGCTTGGCCCCATGGTAGAACTTCTTTAAATAGGAAATGTTCTGCAAAGCATATTTGGCAGGAAAACCCCAAATAGGCTCACAGAGTCAGACATGACTTTAAAGGACTCAACAGCAACAAATTCTTTGATTTCGGAGGCAATATGGAATGGTGGGAAAAGTAGTACAGTGGAAAGGGCACTAACCCTGGAGTACTAGGAACTGAGTTCAAATCTTACCTCTGATAATTACTACCCAAATTTTACTCTGATAATTACTACTCATGTCACTTTAAGCAAGTCACTTAGATTTCCTGGGTCTTAAGTTTTCCATTTATAAAGCAAAAGGATTGGACTTGATGGTCTCAGTTGTCTCTTTTGGTTCTAGGTCTGTGTTCCTTGGTTCATTCCATTCTGTTATTCCTTCTACCAGTGCCTTTGTGCCTGCCTCACCAACTTTTCAAGAGCCCTGCCAGGGTGGTCTATTATAAATATGGCACCCACTAGGTTTTACAGCCAACCCCTTGACTAAGGGGTTTCCATCTCAGGAACTTCTTTTCCTTCCAATACCACTACAGAATGATGGAAGTCTCCCTTCTTTTATTTTATTATTATTATTATTTTGTTCTTGGAACCAACCTTACTTGGAAAAAAAACTTTCAGAAAGAAAGACATTGAGAGAGAGCTAGGAACTCTATGAACAACTAAGTATGTTATCCTGATGCCCTCTTCTGGGAATAAAGGGGAAATACAGAAAAGCAAGTTCTCTTAATGCCTTAGAGACACATGTCCTTCCTCCTCCACTTACCTAGCAAATCATAACAAAGATTTTATAAACAATGGGGAAAGGAAGAGAAATTGAGCACAATCCACATATCAACCAAGCCAGACAACGTATGAGGTATTACACACCCATAGTGTCCCATTCCTCAAAAAAGAGAAGGACGTTCATTTCTGTTTACCACCTAAAACCCTTCAGAATCTGGCCCCCTCCTATCCTTCCAGTGTTCTTATATCTTATACCACCCCACAGCCCACATTCTCTGGTCTCCTTTTACTTTTCCAACAAGACACCTCGTTCTCCAATTCTGGGCATTTTCATCAATTGGGGAATGGCTGGACAATTTGTAATATATGCATGTAATGGAATACTCTTCTATAAGAAATGAAAAGGTGGATTTCAGAAAAATCTGGAAAAATTTACACGAACTGATGCTGAGTGAAGAGTACAGAACCAAGAGAACATTGTGTGAGCTATCAGCAACATTATGCAATGATCAACCATGATAGGCTTGGCTATTCTCAGCAACATGACACTCCAAGACAATTTCAAGACTCATGATGGAAAATATCATCCACATCCAGGGAAAGAACTATGAATGCAGATTGAAGAATGCTATTTTCACCTTTTCTGGTTTTTTTTCCTTGTGGTTTTATTCTGATTATTCTTTCACAAGCAGACCAATGTGGAAATGTGTTTAATTTGATTGTACACATATCATCTATATCAGATTGCTTGCTGTCTTGGGAAGAAGAAAAGGAAAGGTGGGAGGGAGAAAAATTTGGAGTTCAAAAGTCTTATAAAAATGAATGTTGAAAACTATCTTCACATGTAACTGGAAAAAATAAAACACTATTAAGTGCAAAAATAAGAGGAAGAGGAAAAGGGAGAGAGAAAAATTTGGAGCTCAAAAATCTTACAAAAATGAATATTGAAAATTATCTTTACATATAATTGGAAAAAATAAAACACTATTAAGTGCAAAAATAAGAGGAAGAGGAAAAGGAAGAGTGGGAGGGACAAAAATTTGGAGCTCAAAAATCTTACAAAAATGAATATTGAAAACTATCTTTACATGTAATTGGAGAAAAAACACTATTAAGTGCAAAAAATGGGAGAGAAAATTCAGGGTATTTTCTCTGGCTGCCTCCTAAGTCTGCTATGTTCTCTCTCTTCTCATTTCTACCTGGCTTCTTTCAAGTTCCACCCAGCTAAAATCCTACATTCTATATCTGTTTAATGTGCTACTATGGGTCCTTTTCACTTTTTGCAAATTTTTAAACAAAAGACTGTCTTTCATTTGGAAAAAAAAAAGAAAAGAAAAACCAAACAAATATAGCCTAAGGAAAGGATGGAGTTCTCATACTTGCTGATCAGGCAATTCCATTAGTGGGTATAGCCCAAGCAAATCAAAAGCAGACAAAGGCCCCATATAGATCAAAATATTTTTAGCAGCACTTTTTGTGGAGACAAAAATAAACTCCAAACAAGTGGAGGTGGAGCATTATTGGGGGAATGGTTGAACAGATTGTGGCATATGAATAAAATGGAATATTATTATTATAAAGATGAGAAAATGGGAGAAACTTGGCAAAACAGGTGAAATGATGCAGAGCAAAATAATCAGAACCAGTAGGACAATTTACAGATGACCTCATTAACCTAAAGGGAAGTAATCCTATTTTTCCCTTTGGAAGGAATGTGCACATTGGATTGAAAACAACACAAAACCCCGAATAGGCTCACAGAGTCAGACATGACTTTAAAGGTGGGTAAAATATTTCTCTCCCCTGATATCTTGGGCAGTCTTCCAAAGGTACCTCTCTGATACTTTAGGGCGATGTTTGAAAGGCTATCTGGGGGCAGCAAGGTGATAAAATGGATAGAGCACTGGTCCTGGGTCAGGAGGATACTTACTAGTTGTATGACCCTGGTAGAGTCACTTTACCCCAAATGCCTTGAAAAAGAAAGGCTATCTGTTCAGATCTGACTTAAAGTAGATAAAATCTTAAGATTACTCAACTCTAAATTTTCCATGATTCTAATTTTTCTTATTTTTGTTTAAATAAAAACAAATATGATGGTTCACTTGTTCTTAGCACTGGGTCCACTTTTCCACATGGTCCTGATCATCTCCTTCCATTTTCTTGACCCCAGCTGTGTTTGCTAGGAGGCATGTGAGCAGCAAAAAGAACACTGCCTACATGGGGGTCAGATCCTGCATTGGAGCCTACCTCTGCTCTTTGCTTCCTTTTGGGCAAATCATTTAAACCCTAGGCTCTAGGGTTCTTAGCTGTAAATTGAACAAGCCCTTATTAAGTACCTCCTGTGTTCTGGGCACTGGGAATCCAAAGACAAAAAGGAGAGCCCTGCTCACAAAACACCAACAAATACAAGGAAATTTTGAAGAGCTGGCACTCACAGCTGGAGGTATCAGGAAAGGCTTCTGTCTGTGCTCAGCTTTGGAGAAAGCCAGGAATTTCTAAGAAACAAAAGTGAGAAGGGAGAGCATTCTAGGAATAGGGAACAGCCAATGTAAAAGCAGAACGGGGAAATACAAAGGCCATTTTGGCAGGCTTATAAAACCCTTTCTATACCAATCCTTTTATTTCTAAGGAGAGACAGAAGGAGGAAAAGGAAGGAAGGAAAAGGGAGAGGGAGAGAGAAGGGGAAAAGGAGGGAAGAGAAAGAGGGAGGGAAGAAAGGAGAGAGAGATAAAGGGAGAAGAAAAGAAGGCAGGGGAGGGGAGGACAGGTGGAAGAAAGGAGGAAGAAAGGAAGGAGAGGAAAGAGAAAGAGGCAGGAAGAGAGAAAAGAGAAACAAAGGAAGACAGAGGAAGGGAGAGGGAAGAAGAGGGGAAGGGAGAAGAGAAAACAGAAGGAAGGAGAGAGGGAAGGAGAAAGAAGAAGGGAGATGGACAAGGGGAAAAGAAGAGGGAGGAGAGCAGAGGAAGGCAGAGAGAGGGAGGGAACTAAAGGGAGGGGGTAAATGGAGGGGAAAGAAAGAGAAAGAGAAGGGGGAGAGCAGAGGAAGGCAGGGAGAGGGAGGCAGAGGGAGAGGAAGGAAATGGAGGGGAAAGAAGAGGGAGAAGGAGAAGGAGAAGGGGAGAACAGAGGAAGGGAGGGAGGAAGAGGGAGAGGGGGAAATGGAGGGGAAAGAAGAGAAGGGAAAAGGGAGAGAAAGGGGAAATGGAGAGAAAAGGGGAAGGGTAAGAAAAGGGGAAAGAGGAAGAAGGGAGAAGAGGAAAAAAGGGGAAAAGAAGGGAGGGGAGAGGAGACAAAAGAATTCTCAACCTATTTAAAAGCTAGGCAAGGCTCACAAGTACATGATGGAGGTTTTAAGACGAATTTCACAGTTGGGTGACTTGACCCAACTTTGTTGCTTTCCTACTAGATTATCTTGGCGATTTTCCTCTGATCCTGTTCCAGAGGTTCTCCTATAGGAGATGGAAATTCTATCGAGGAAGTGTTAGACTGCTGGACTTGGAGTTAATAAGACCTGGATTCAAATCCTACCTAAGGCTTAGCTATATGTTTCAGGACTAATCACTTAATGTCTCTGGGATTCATTTTCCTCATATATGTAAGATGTGCTCCTCTGTGACCATCTAAATTCAGCCGCCCATGGCATGGAGCATGCATAGATATCTCTGCAATCTGGCCCATCCTCCCCAAGAGAGACTGTAGTTTGCCCCTCTAGAGAAGCTGACGAAGGGCTCAGGTTGAGCCCAAGTTCCAGGGCCATTATTCCTCTCTTTGGTACCTGGTTGGTCCTAAGCTCCCAGTGCTGATGTTTTTGGCAGTCACTACTATACTTGGGGTGCTGCTAAGATATTGAGAGTAACAAATCTTCTGAACCCCCTAAAGTTCCTGAGGTCCTCCTGTGCTCAAGGGGAGTGATAAGGGGAGAAGATAAAGCTTCACCTCCCCTTCAGTCTCCTTCCTTCCACAGCAATTTCCTGTTGGGGGCTTTGAATTATATCTATCTCCTCTAAGCTTCCTAAAAACCTTGGATTTCAAGGTATTTTTGTGACCCCCCTCCCACCACCCGACAGGGTATGATTAAATTTCAGGTAATATTAATACATTTGTAAAGTATTACTATTTCATCCAATGCCTTTTAAGGACTTCTCAAATCTAGGTCAAAGTGCTCAATTAAATGGTTCAATATAAGGGCTGCCACCTGGCTAAGATAGTTGCTTTAAATGGAGTTAGATGATGATTGATTGATGATTCAATAGAGATATTCTCACATAATAATAATAACTAGCATTTCTATAATGCCTATTATGTATGAGATGCTCTGCTAAGTGATTTATAAATATCTTATTTAATGCTCACAACAATCCTGGGAGGTAATTACTATTATCATCCTCATTTTAAAGCTGAGGAAATTGAGGCAAAAAGATAAAGTGATTTACAAGGGTCAACAGCTAGTAAGTGTAGGAATCTTCTGATTGCATGACCTAGTGTGCTATCTGTTGTACTACCTAGAGCTATTTTGCTAGTTATTTTAAGGTTAAGGGGTAAATTATTGATTAACTCAATTGTCACCCCATTCCCAGCCTTACATGTACATATATATTGGTGGGAGCAACGAGATGACCAAGTGAATAAAGTACCAGCCCTGGAGCCAGGAAGACCTGAGTTCAAATTTGCCCTTAGACACTTAATATTTACTAGGCATATGAGCCTGGGCAAGTCACTCCAATTGCCTAAAAAAAAAAATTCATACATATACATACACAATAACACAAAAATACTTACAATCCAATTAGATAAATATTTATTGAGTCCTACAATGTGCCAGTTACCGTGCTAAACGCTGGGGATACAATTCATAAAAAGACAGTCTGTGCCCTCGATGAGCTTACAATCTAAGAAGGTAATAACACACAAAAGGAAACAGGAAATCAGGTTGGGGAGAGGGGGGAATGAGATACCATACGGGCATCTCATTTCATACAGCTGAGATCAAGCAGAGCAGCGGAGGCAAGATAAATCCAAAGTAGTTGATTTCCATGGAAAGACCCAAGCAAATGGAGAAACCAGGAAGACCTCCTGCAGAAGGAGGCATTTCGTTAACCTTGGAAGAAGATGGGGATTCTAAAGACCCAGGTGAGTAAGGAACACATAACCTGGGGGTTATCAGTACAAAGTCAAGAAAAGATGAAATAGCGGGCTGTGTTTGAAATAATAAGGCCAGGTTACTATCTCTTAGAATCTGAGTATATAATAAGGCTGGCAAAGCAGGTTAGAGTCAGGTTATGAAGTACTTTGGTTGCTTGTGGTCCTTTATTTTTGAAGAGGACCAAAGCAGCATCATGATGTTGAGGTCAAGGTATTTGACTGTGGTCAATCAGACCTATATAATCCTCAGAACACTCTTCCACACAGTGAGCACAAATAGTCCACATTAAGTGGAGATGTTTCTATGCAAAAATGCAAGATGGAGGCATTTATAATTTTACCTAGAGGTAACTAGGAACCAGTGGAGCTTTTTGAGTAAAAAGTCAAGACATTGAGATTACTGTGTACTTGTTACTGAAAATATGCTGGTTCTCTAGAAACATAAGATACGTTCAGAATAGGGGTTGGATTGAGGGAGAAAGAGAAAGGAATAGTCCCCTACCTTAAAAAGCAAAGAATATGAGGAATTCTAGGAAGATTTCTAAACTGAGATAGAAAGAAGTAAGCAGAATCAGTAAGAAAAGAAATAAAGAGAAACAATACATAAAATGGCCACAATAATGTAAACAACAAGGAAAAAAAAAAACAACCTGATACTCCTTATAATGGACAAGATTATCCCTGGGGAAGAGATGAGTAAATGTTCCTCACCACCCTTCTTTGCAAAAGTTATAGACTTACTATGGATAAGAAATATTGCTAATACTTTCAGACAGAATCAGTATTGTGATTTATTTAGGGGATAGAAAGAAAGGATCTCAAGTAAAATAGAGTAAGATTTAAAATGATGTAGGCAAAGAAATCTTCCTGACTCATGAGTTCAGGATTTGTGGTTTCGGTTATTCATAGAATCTCAGAACCACAAAATGTCAGACTCGAATGAGTCATAATGTCCACTGATTGGAACATTGTACACTTGGGTCTCATGTGGAGAAATGCTTAAAACTGGGAGCTGTCCACCGCTGAAGTTAGTGGCCAGATCAATTTGCAGGGCAATTTCAATATGGGGTTGGGGAGAATTGCGAGGAGTTAGCTCCAACACAGGGTTTAAAGTAATATCTGTATGGTTGGGAAAATCAAATTAGAAAGCTTTATTTCATGAGGTCAAACCGCTATGGATTTGTGTATTCTTGGATGTTTGCCTCACTCGGCTTTTCTATCATTTTTTGGAGTATAGAAGTTGTTGCCTTGGCTGAAACTGTACTTCTGAATATTCAGTGTGCTTCTTGCTGCTGGTCCTTCTTGTGATAATTCCATCTCTTGTTTCTGGACCTCACCATTAGAATGTACCCCATAATTCTGTCTAATTTTACTTCCCAAGAAGAATGAGTCAGTAGGGGGTAGTTGGGAGGGTGACCTTTGAGAGAAAGCTGACAGCCACAAGCTGTCAAGCTGTCAACTCCAGGACTGGGTATTTGCTTGAGAACCTATTTTCTACCTCCCCCAGGATATACAAAGGATATTCTGTATACATAAGTATACATAAATCAATGAAAAAAAAAAGCAAGAGCTGGCTGCAGTTTCTTAACAATACCCTATGACTAATGACTACAGTTTTATCATAAAAGTGAGAAAAAGCATTAATAGCTTCAACCCTGCCAAGTTATTCTTCCACACCTCCAGCACCAAAGCAAGCACATATCAACGCACAGCTGCTTAAAGTTGCGATAATAGTAACAATCTAGCTCATTAGTATGGAGAGATTTCTTGTTTACAAAGTTCATATGTACACTATACCACTCGTTTCTCACAACTACCCCAGGGACGTAGGTAGCTTCAAATATTGTTATTCTCATTTTACAGATACAGAAATGAAAGTAAAGTGATTTGCTCAACCTAGATTTTTACTGCTCATAAAAGTGCCAATGATTTTTAGAACCTATATGAAACTGTCTGCCTTCTCAATATGGGAGGGAAAAGGGGAGAAGGAAGCAATTTGAAATTCAAAAAAGTTTTAATTGTTTAAAAATTTTTTCCATGTAAGTGAAAAACTATTTTAAATAAAAATCATAATTTCTGATCTGATAATTATCCACAATATTAAGCTGCCTCTAAAGTCTTTTCAAGCTCTGAAAATATTCTATAGCAATTCATTATGGATGGTTATATCTGCTCCCCACTTCTGTTTGAAAATGACAGTGTGGGGGGCAGCTAAGTGGTGCAGTGGATAGAGCATGCCTTGAATTCAGGAGGACCTGAGTTCAAATCTGGTCTCAGACACTTGACACTTCCTAGCTGTGTGACCCTGGGCAAGTCACTTAACCCCAGCCTCAAAAAAAAGAAAGAAAGAAAGAAAGAAAGAAAGAAAGAAAGAAAGAAAGAAAGAAAGAAAGAAAGAAAGAAAGAAAGAAAGAAAGAAAGAAAGAAAGAAAGAAAGAAAGAAAGAAAGAAAGAAAGAAAGAAAGAAAGAAAGAAAGAAAGAAAGAAAGAAAGAAAGAAAGAAAGAAAGAAAGAAAGAAAGAAAGAAAGAAAGAAAAGAAAATGATATTGTGCTGGTTGCATCAATTCCAGGATGGAACTTTGAAGAGCCTCTTGGAAGAGATATATAACCACTCAAAAGAATCTGGCTTTACTATCCAAAAAGGAAAAATCAAATGGATGAATAATGTCTATTGCCTAGATAATGGTATACAAATGGGTAAACAATCTATAAAGATTGGCTATTAATCTGTATATCTGGGACAAACAGTACAGATGGCAATGAATTTGTGCCCAGAATTAAACAGGAGGAGAGTGGAAGAGATTGTAGTTAGAAAATTGCAAAATGGCCTTAGTAGACCCTAAGCTTCTCCCACAAAATACTTTTAATCCCTCATTGTTGCAAGGTTTTACCACATGGAACACAGCAGCCTTTTGAAGAATTGAAAGGATCACACAAAAGGCAATGGTAAAGCATGTGACAGATGTGAATTGAGTAGTAAAACTAAGCAATGAGGAACTTGGAAGAAGAATGCCAGTAAAAGATGTCATCAAGGAAATGCAGGATAGGAAGAGAGGATGGACTCATGTGAAAAGAGTGAGATGAACTTGGCCCAGAGTCTGCCCTAAATGCTTGTTGACTGATTGAATTTCTTATTAGATTCAGTCTAATTTTCTACAATGAGAAGTATAACATCAAAGAATTAAGGGATCATAGCCACATTGTAGTCTATCCTGGTCGGGCCACATCTAAGGTATTGTGTTCTTTCTGAGCACTCCGGTTTAGGAAAGACTCAGATAAGCTGGAATGGGTCCAGAGAAGGGCAACACTTCTCAGGTGGTGAAGGGCCTTGAGTCAATTCCGTATCAGAATTAGTTGAAGGGACTGAAGAATGTCTAGTCCAGAGAGGAGAAGATTCAGGGGGGAACCTGATAGCCGTTGTGAATGGCTGTCTTAGGGGAAAAAGGATTAGGCTTAGTTTCATTTGTGTAATATTCTTCTCTAAAATGTAATGTTCTCTGGGAGCAGGTTTCTTGGGGGGCTTCTGGAGGTAGCCTTAGTTTCAGTTCAGAGTAATCACAAGTGTAGGCAGGGATTAAAGTCCAAATCCTCCTTCCTGGGGCCTGGTTAGCTTTCTTAGAGGCCTATCTCTCTCCTTGCTTCTGAGAGCTCCTGCCGCTAGTCCTTGCCTCTGCCAGCTTCATCCTTGAGCTTCCTCCAAGTGAGCTTCTAGTGGGCTTCTCTTTTCTGGCCCTGAGACCTCCTCCTTATATGCCCCACCCTGAGTATACACCAATCATTATATCACTAGGAAACCATTATTTGTTGTAGAATTAAATCCACTTAGTGCCTTGTTTCAAGTTCCGGCCCATAACATCTCCTTGTAGGATCAGATCAATCATACTGAACCATGCTAAATTAGATAATTATTGTCTCTATCCATTCCAGACTTAGCACCTTGTAAGAATCCTAACACATCTGGTCTCAAAGGACAGAGCCAATGGCCATGGAGGAAATTGCAAAGAAACAGATTTAGGCTTAATGTTAAGAAAACAAAGATTTATTCCAAAGGGCATTGACTGCCTCTGAAGACAAACAGGTTCCACCTTAATGAAGGTTTTTTAATCTGAAGATCATAGACTAGATCTAGGGGAACTCAAAGTTCATCAAGTCCAGTGCCCTCAATTTTACAGATTAGGACAATTTTACAGATTAGGACACTTAGATCCAGAAAATAAAGTGACTTGCTGAAAGTAACTATGCAAGAGAAGAGGTGTGGACCCCTATCTTCTCAATCCACAGCCAATATTCTTTCCACTGAGCCATACTGTATTATTACTAGATAATAATAGGGATTCCCTTTTTGGTGAATGATAAACAGAAATGGGGATCATTTGTTCCTACCTATGTTCCTAGCTAAGTGGTGGTAGAGCAAATAAAAGAATTTAAGTCTTCTGACTCTTGGTAGGGGAGTATAAAATCACATCTATCAGTATCTCAGCAGATGTATGTACAGTGAGCTTTCAGGATCTGCCAACGACTAAAAATCCCCACCTCCAAATCCCAAAGAGGAATTCTAGGTGAATGCTTTAAAGAGAGCCCCTGTAAGTCACTTTTCATCCTCCCTTGGCACAAAAAGCATTCTGGTTTACCTGGGGAAAGCCCACTAATACCACCAGTGACTTCCTGAGGCTGACCATACATTTCCAGCTGAATGGCTCGACACTGTAGAGCTTCTGGAGTTGAGGGGTGCTGGTACAAAGGTCATGACTTGTGGGAAGTCAGGCTTCTTCCATCTGCTGGGGAGGTAGCAAATAATTGAAAACTGGCTATACTATCTTAAAAAGTTGCTGACCCCATTTCTAGCATATATTCAAGGCCTTTCTCCAACAATTACTTAGGATGCTTTTAGGAAAGGCTACTTTGCAGAGATAATAAGTCCATTAGTGTGGAGCACTGGATATAAAATCAAAATTTTTGTCAATGTACTGATTGATTTTGCTAAAAAATTTTCTTCTTCATTTTCTTTTTTTTAATTGTATAACTATACTAGCTGCTGAAATTTTCTCTTCTTTGTTTTCTTTTTTTTAAAATTCCATTAATATATAGAGAATTAAAATTTATAAGACTACAGGCCATTCTTCAATTAATAAATGGTCAAAGGATATGAACACATAATTTTCAGATGAAAAAATTGAAACCATTTCTAGTCATATGAAAAAATGTTCTAAATCACTATTGATCAGAGAAATGCGAATTAAGACAAGTCTGAGGTATCACCTCATATCTCTCAGATTGGCTAAGATGACAGGAAAAGATAATGATAAATGTTGGAGAAACTGGGACACTAATAAATTATTGGTGGAGTTGTTAACTGATCCGACCATTCTGGAGAGCAACTATATCCAAAGAGCTATCACACTGTGCATACTCTTTGATCCAGCAGTATCTCTACTGGGTTTATATAACAAAGAGATCACAAAAGAGGGAAAAATGTTTGTAGCAGTCCTTTTTGAACTCTTTTTGATGTTGTTTGCTTAAATTTTGTTTTCTTTCTCATTTTTTTCATTTTTGATCTGATTTTTCTTGTGCAGCATGAAAATGTGGAAATATGTATAGAGGAATTGTACATGTTTAACATATATTGGATCACTTACCAACTTGGGGGAGGAGGAATGGAGGAGAAAAATTAGAACAAAGGTTTTTGTAAGGGTGAATTTCAAAAATTATCCATGTATCTATTTTGAAAATAAAATGCTATAATTAAAAATATTTACAAAGTATATATATATATGTGTATATATATATATATATATATATATAACTTCATTTGATCATTTTAAAGGGATTACTCTGAGAGAGAGAGAGAAACAGAAAGAGAGAGAGAGAGAGAGAGAGAGAGAGAGAGAGAGAGAGAGAGAGAGAGAGAGAGAGAAGGAGTAAATTACTGAAATAAGATCAAAAATTGATAAAAAAAATATTTTTAAAAAAGAAAGCATGATTTAGTGAAAAGAACCACATTTGGAAGCAAAGATCCTGTGTTCAAATCCAAGCTCTAGCAATTATTTGGGTAATTCAATTCATCTCTCTTGGTCTCAATTTTCTTCCTTCTCTATAATATGAAGGGTTATAGGTGACTAGGTTATATCTAAGCCTCTTTACAAGAAGCATCAAGACACAGTGGAAAGAACACTGATTTTGTAATCATAAGGATTGGGTTCAAATCTGAGTTCTGATGCTACCCACATAACCTTGGAAGTACTTAATCTCTCTAAGGTCCAGTTTCCTCATCTGTTAAATTGTGTGTATTTGGATTAGGTAAGGGCTCTTTTAACTAGAATTCCATGATCCTAGACATTAAAAGTTGTAAGACAAACTGATTCTGAGTGAAACAAGCAGATCTAGGAATACATTGTACAATAACAGCAAGATTGTGCGATGATCAACTTGGTTCTTCTCAGAAGTTCAGTGATCCAAGGCAATCCCAATACATTTGGGATAGAAAACACCATCCGCATCCAGAGAGAGAACTATGCAGACTGAATGTAAATCAACACATGCTATGTTTCACTTTCCCCCCACTTTTTTCTTCTGGTTTTTTTTCTCTCATGGTTTTTCCCTTTTGTTCTGATTTTTCTCTCCCAACATGATTCATGATTATATAAGTATAACCACAAAAAAACCCAATAAAACTTTTTTTTTAAAGTTGGGGCAAGTAGTTGGGTAGAGCACCAGCCCTGAAGTCAGGAGGACCTGAGTTCAAATGTGACCTCAGACACTTAACACTTCCTAGCTGTGTGGACCCTGGACAAGACACTTCACCCCACCACTGCCTGAAAAAAAAAGTTGTAGAGAAAGCTTTTGAGATTATTTAGTCCAATTCTCTTATCATATAAAGGAGGAAAAAGAACTTCAGAGAGATGAAGTAACTCAGCAAGTTGAAGCAAATGCATAGTGTCAGAGTGGGGGGTCTGAATGCAGATCTTCTCATTATCTATCCATCCATCCATTCATCCTACAACATTCTATACTACCTATGCATGTCTCTCCCCAAAAATCCTTAACTTCTACAACAGTCCATTATGAATCTGACATAAGCAAACATTTTCAAGAGCCAATAGAGTAAAAAGCCCTGTCCTAAGTGCTGAAGGGGAAACAAATTAAAATAAGATGTGATTCATTTACCCAATTCTTCTACCCAATAGAACTCTAAAAGAACAGTTACTAGTAAGTGCTAGTATTCTGGCAAGTGTGAAAAAGAAGGCTAGAACATGAAAGGTGTCAAGATTGGAACACCCCAAGCATTTGGTGTTCTATATGACTGATTCTTGATTGATGGACTATTTTTAACCTGGCACAGATGTCCTAATTCCTGTCTGAGGAAAGGGACAGGGGACAAATAGAAAGCTGTCTTGTTTCTATTGTTCATTATTTCATTAGCCATGTAAGTGGATGGATAGTCTAGGCATCCTTCTTCTTGGTTTCTTCTTAGATGTTTTTCATTTTGTGATCCCTTTTTGTGGATTATTTCAGAAATAATTTCCTCATGAACCAAGAGCAAGGTCTGGGAGAAGAAAGGATTGACCAGTGACAATGAACAAGGACATGGTGTGGTGATGGTAGTGGGGGAACATGGAATAAATATTAAATCCTGCTCCATCAGCAGTGGGAGCAGATCCAAAAAACCACTTAGACTCATAAATTGCTCACTTATCGCCCCTGTAGTGAGTTTGCTCCAAACTGCTTGGAGAATGAGTGCCGCTAATCAAATATGGCAGGACTGTCCCTGGAAGGAGGCCAGGCCAGACCCAGCAGGAGCCTGCACTGCTCCTGGATTCATTAGCTTTTATCCCATCCAATGTTTTAGTGTTGGGTTTGTGTTTGATTTCAAAATCCAGACAGTTAGGTCATTATTGTCTAAATTGCGGCTTTTAATTAGCTGATGGGATGAAATGAAAAGCCAGAGTAGAATGAATGTGCCTAACTTTTTATTTGGCATTTACAATTAGTAGTGTCTTTAAAAGATTAGTTTAGGGGTGTTACCCGCCCCTTCTTTTTAATCCTCAAATTATATCCTGTGGGGTTGTGAAAGAAAGGAGAAAAGAAGAAAAAGAAAGAAAAGAAAGGAAGGGAATAAGGAAGGGAAAGAGACAAAGAAAGAAAAAAGGAAGGAAGGAAAGAAATAAAGAAGGAAAAGAAAAATGGGAAAAAGGGAAAAGGAAGGAAGGAAAAGAGAAAATAATAGAAAAGGAAGGAAGGGAAAAAAGAAAGGTAGGAAAGAAAGAAAGAAGCTGAGACAATAGCTAAAATAATGTTGTAGACTGCAAAGTTTAGTCACACACAAAAATCATCAGCTTTTCTACATCATAATAACAAAATCCAGAAGGTGATGAGGCCCACTCAAAATTAATTACAAATGAATAAAATATCTAGGAGTCAATCTACCAAGGCACACTCAACCCTTTTACAGATGAGACTAGAAAATAATCCCTTAAAGAAAAAAAGAACAACTTAAATAGCTAAAGGAATATTTACTGCTTGTGGCTGGGCTGGCCAATATAGTAAAAATGAAAACATTACTGAAGTTAACATATAGATTAAGTGCTACATCAGTAAGGTGACCAAAAGAATACTTCATCAAGCTAGACAAAATAAATTTTAAATATTCATTTGAAGGAACAAAGGACCTAGAATTTCAAATGGAATAATGAAAAAAAGTAGGAATGAAAGGGAAATAGCAGTTCCAGATCTCAAACTACATTAGAAATCAGCAATCATTACAAACTGTTTCATACTGAATAAGAAATGGAAAGAAGCTCAATGAACATTATTTAAGGAAGATCCAGAAATAGTTGATCTCAATAACCCAGGGTTTGAAAAATGCCAAGATATAAATTGCTTAGAAAAAAAATCCTCCCAACTCGATAAGAATTGCTGGGGAAATGAGAGGTTTAGTTGAATATCTTCACCTTCTCCCACAATAAATCTCAAATGCATGTGTGAACTGAATATGGAAGATCACATCATAAAAAAAATCAGAAAAGCAACAGATCCTATTCCTTTTGTTGTGCTCATTTATATCAATAGTGTAAACTCTTCATGACCCCGTTTGGGGTTTTCTTGGCAAAGATATTAGAATGGTTTGCCATTTCTTCTCTAGCTCATTTTGTTCAATCATTTTTCAGTCATGTCTGATTCCTCATGACCGCTTTTGGGATTTTCTTGACAAAGAAAGATGAGGAAACTGAGACAAACAGGATTAACTGATTTGCCCAAGGTCACATAATTAGTTACTGTTTGAAGTCAGACTTGAATTCAGATGTTCCTGATTCTATTCTGCATTAGGCTACTTAGCTACCCTATTTATTTTTTTCTTTTCATGTTCTGCTTCTTTCTCTCTTTAAAAAAAACAAAAAACAAAAAACCCAAAAAACCCAAAAAACTTGGAAATTGGCTTGTTGTAGAATTATTCTTACTGGTGATTCTTCGAAAAATGTTCAAAAGGGAAACTGAGGCAGAAAGCAACACAATGACTGGGTCAGGGTTATATAGTGGATGGGGGTGAAATCAGATTTAGAAATGAGGAGTTAGCCAGCCTACTGACTTAGTCTGGGAATTCTATACTTTTCTCATCTTCTTGTGATCATGATAGGCCATCCAAAGACCCTTCCCAGATGGCCAGAGATTCAACTCTTTCTGGAATCACTTTCTGGACTCTTTGGGAAAGACATCAAGGATTGCTACAATCCATCACCTTCTGCCTTGCCTTTCCGAAATGCTCTATGGACTTTCCTCCTCTGTTGTTCAGCTCAGGCAGGGGGCATGTTTTATTTTGGGTCCAGCAGGGGGAGCTCTACAACATTGTTTCCCATAATCTTGGAAAATGTATAGCTCACTTTTCACCCTCTCTTTGCCCCGCCATCTTTCCCTCGCCTCCCCCACCACCACATCAATCTCCCAAACTTCATCTTGGCAAGTGGTTTGTCATCGCATAAATAATGATAACTATGCTTTAATATGGTAAACAAATATGGTTAAAATAAAAATGATAATATGGTACTTTCAAAATCCCAGTTCTGCCCCTTATTACCTTTGTTGCTTTTGTTCTTGTTCAGTCATGTCAGAGTTTGCTTGACCCCAATTAGAGTTTCTTGGAAAAGATACTGGAAATTGCCATTTCCTGCTCTCATTTTACAGATGAGGAAACTGAGGTAAACAGGACTAACTGATTTGCCCAAGGTCACATAATGATTATTTGAAGTCAAACTTGAACTTGGGTATTCCTGATTCTATTCTTTGCACTAAAGTAACTAAAGTGACAGTTGTTTTATTTCTCTTTTCTCTTTATTTTTCTATTTCTTCCTCTCTTAAAAATAAAAAAAAAGCTCAGAAACTGACTTGTTGCAGGATTATTCTTTTTTTTTTATAATATTATCCCTTGTATTCATTTTTCCAAATTATTCCCTCCCCCCGATGACAGGTAATCCCATACATTTTACATGTGTTACAATATAACCTAGATACAATATATGTGTGTAAATACCATTTTCTTGTTGCACATTAAGTATTAGCTTCCGAAGGTATAAGTAACCTGGGTAGATAGACAGCAGTGCTAACAATCCACATTCACTTCCCAGTGTTCCTTCTCTGGGTGTAGTTATTTCTGTCCATCATTGCTTAACTGGAAGTGAGTTGGATCTTCTTTATGTTGAAGATATCCACTTCCATCAGAATACCTCTTCATACAGCATTGAAGTGCACAGCGATCTTCTGGTTCTGTTCATTTCACTCAGCATCAGTTGATGTAAGTCTCTCCAGGCCTCTCTGTATTCCTCCATTGCAGGATTATTCTTACTGGTGATTCTTTGCAAAAGGTTCAAAAGGGAAACTAAGGCAGAGAGAAACATTTTTCTCCAGCTCATTTTACAGAAACTGAGGCAACAGGATAAAATGATTTGTCAAGGGTCACATAACTAGTAAGAGTCTGGAGCTAGATTTGAGTTCAGGAAGATGAATCTTCCTTGACTCCAGGCCCATCACTCTTATCCACTGTACTATCTGTGATCTCAAAAGCAAGTCATCCTCTACCTCCTCCATGAGCCTCAGTTTTCTCATCTGTGAAATAAGGGGGTTGGATTAGAGGACTAGATGTCTCTGAGGTGTCTTCGAGCTCTAAGTTTATTATACTATAAGTCACCTCATCTATTTTGGCCTGTTTCCCATTTTCTCATTTTTTTAGGTGGTCTCTGAGGTCCCTTTAAGCTATATGAGTCTAAGTTCAGCAACCAGTTTCCCTATTTGTAAGATAAGAGCATTAGACTAGAGGGCTCTAGGGATCTATTCCAGCTCTGAATCCAAGATAATGTTGAATTTCCAAGCTGGGCTTAGATTCATGTTGCCTTTGTTGAGGCAACAGAGTATATATTTCTTGGCTCTGCCCTTTATGGCTATATGACTGCTCAATACTTCATCCCTCTGAAACATAGCTCTTTAACCCCCCCCCCATAATGGGATACTAAACCCACTCTACCTACCTTCTTTTGGACAAGGTGTTTCAGTTATCAATGAGGCACTGATAGTATATGGGAACTTGGGTCCAAATTCCAATTCTGCCATTGATGACCTGTATAACTTTGAGGACTTCATGGTTCTGGGTTTCATCTTCCTTATCTGTAAAATAAAGGTGGTAGACTAGGTTATTCTAACATAGATTGTTTCTTTTTTTAAATTTCCATCCTGACTGTGCCCAAAGGGCTATCAAACTGTGCATACTTTTTGATCCAGCAGTGTTTCTACTGGGCTTATATCCCAAAGAGATCATAAAAGAGGGAAAGGTGCCACATGTGCAAAAATGTTTGTGGCAGTCTTTTTTGTCGAGGCAAGGAACTGGAAACTGAATGGATGCCCATCAATTGGAGAATGGCTGAATAAGTTATGGTATATAAATGCTATGGAATACACTAATGTTCTGTAAGAAATGACCAGCAGGATGAATACAGAGAGGCTTGGAGAGACTTACATGACCTGACACTAAGTGAAATGAGCAGAACCAGGAAATCATCTTACACAGCAGCAGCAATATTCTAGTATGATCAATTCTGATGGACGTGGCTCTTTTCAAAAGCAAAGTGATTCAGGACAGTTCCAATGGTCTTGTGATGAAGAAAGCCATCTGCACCCAGAAAGAGGACTGTGGGAATGGAGGGTGGATCACAGCAATGGTATTTTCAGTCTTTTTGTTGTTTGCTAGCATTTTATTTTCTTTCTCATTTTTTTTTCTTTTTTGATCTGATTTTTCTTGTGCAGCAAGATATTTGTGGGAATATTTATAGAAGAATTGCACATGTTTAACATATTGGATCACTTGCCATCTAAGGGAGGGGGTGGAAGGAAGGGGGGGGAATTTGGAACACAAGGTTTTGCTGGTGTCAATGTTGAAAATTATCCATGCATATATTTTGAAAATAAAAAGCTTTAATTTAAAAAAAAAAAGCAACTTGAGACATAAAAATAAATAAATAAATAGATTTCCCAACCTGAATCTTGACCTAATATGGTATGACGTATTAGATTGACAGTTGGTCTGGACAGAATTGCCACTTATTGGAATGAATGATAACTGCTGGAAGAGTCTTCTTGACTCCAGGCTCAGCTTTCTGTGTACTGGAGTCAAGAAGACTCTTCCAGCAGTTACCATTCATTCCAATAAGTGGCAACTCTGTCCAGACCAACTGTCAATCTAATACCTACCTGTCCTATTTGGAAGATAGGAAGCATGAATAAGTACTTGTTGGCCAACTTTGATCTGCTTTTCTTTGTCTCTGTCTCTCCCCTCCTCCAGCATTTAGGATTACAGAATGTTAAAGATGCAAGAGACCTCAGAGATGATCAAATCCAACCTCATTTGAAAGAGGTCCAAACTGAGGTCTAGAGAGGTTCCCAAGATCACACAGCCTTTACTCTTGTTTGATGCTTTCCTTTCCATGTGACTTATTTCCTCCATAAGATGACAAAATCCTTAAGTTCCCATCCTTGAGGTATTATATTACACTTGTGACTTATACTTCATGTTACTTACATTTGACGTTATTAGCACAGTGTTGGGTATGTCTTAGAGAAGAAAGAGTGCTAGATGTGTAATTACCCCAACCTTGGATATAGAACCAGCTCTATTCATTAGCTCTAGGATTATGGGAAAATCCTATTATCTTTAGGTCTTAACTCGGTCAGTAGACATTGGCTTGGGTCCCAGATCTGCCACTTTCTAATTGTATGGCTTTGTAGATTACTCCGTCTCTCCTAGCCTCAGAGTCTTTATCAGTAAAATGAGTTAATGACCACATGCATTGATCTTATAGGTTAGTAGTCAGAAAACCATAAGATGCTAAAGACAAGATGCTTTTGTAAATAAAATGCTATAGAAAAATAAAGTGAATGATTATTCAATAAATAGTTATGGGTTGAAATATTGTAGTGGAGAGAGAGGGTCTCAAAATCAGGAAAATGTGGGTTCAAATCCTGATATATATTGGCTGTGTGGACCCTGTGTTGATAAACACAGTGGCTCAGGCAACTCTCTAAACTGGTGGAGGGGTTTTCCTTGCTGTGAGTCTCTATACCAATAAAACAAAAGTCTGATGGGTACTTATTGGGTAGATGGTTGGGATCTTTATTGATGAGAGAATAACCACATCAAAAAGACAATGAATCCATTGAAATACTGATGGTGTCACAAGAAGATTATGTGATGATCAAATGGATGGACTTGGAACTTTTCAACAATGATTCAAGGCAATTCCAATAGACTTGGGATGAAAAATGCCCATCACATCCAGAGAGAGAGCTATGGGGACTCAATGTGGATCAAAGCAGAGTATTTTCACCTTTTTATTGTTGTTGTCTGTTTGCTTGTTTTTTTCCCTTTCTAGTGGTTTTTCCCTTTTGATCTGATTTTTCTTATGCAGCATGATAAATATGAAAATATGTTTAGAAGAATTGCACATGTGTAACCTATATGGGATAGTTTGCTTGCTGTTTTGAGGAGGGGAAAGGGAGAAGAGAGGGAGAAAAATTTGAAACACATGATTTTGCAAAGGTAAATGTTGGAAATTATCTTTGTGTGTATTTGGAAAAATAAAATATTATTTTAAAACACAGAAATACTGATGGTATCATTCTTTGAAAAATGTAATCCTAGCTTATATTTTTATATCACTTTCATTTCCCTACATATGTTCTTCAACACTCCCCAACCCAGAGAAGAATCTCTTCTAACAAAAGAATAAAGGGGGAGGAGGAGGCAGGTCAGTAAAGCTAACACATGAATTGAGTCAGATTTAGACAGCATTGCACATCCACAGTTGTACCTCTCCAAAGAATGAAGGGGAAAGGGGTCACCAGATTTACCCACCCAGTATACTGATCTTCTGATGTTTTTGCCTCACAAAGCCACAACAGCTGAACAAAGACAACGTTTGCCTCTCCCTCCTACCCCCCAGAATCCCGAGCTAGATTCCTGCCTTTGTCTACCTAGCATCACATCTCTTTAGAGCATTTATGCATTTCAGGAGGAACGGCAAGGAAATGTCCCACTAATAACTAACACATTGTCCTACAGGGGTATTTCTAATTGTCTCTATGTGCTGAGAATGTGGATGCACTCAGCCCCCATCACTCAGCCCTGCCCCCATCCCAGCCACCTCTTTTTCATCTGTCTTTTCCCAGATCATATTTATTACACATACATAAGTCAAGGAGAGTTGAATCTCTCCCGCTGGGGACAGAAGCTGGAGAAGTCTTTTCTCATAACAAGCCCCAGAAATTGGAATTGTTTTCTGATGAGCAAACTGCAAATTGTATCAGAGATTAGCTAGTGGGGTAAGAGGGAGAGGGAGGGGGAGAGATCCTTAATAGCCTAAAGCAACCAGATCCATCTTCCAAGCTGCATTAGGAAAAAGGAGTCACGGTATTAGATATTTGCTCGGTGGTCTAGTATTTTCTGCCTGCATGGGAAGAGGATTGTGGGATTAAAAGATGGGGCAGGAATAGGATTTGATCCCCCTTCCTCCCCTCCAAAAATTTTTTAATTAAACATATGTACTTTAAAGAAAATCAAAATATCTTAGGAGCACCAAATAAAAGTAATAAGACCTTGCTAGCTACAGCTGTGGGCACTGGTGCAAAACCAGTTCTCTCTCTGTCAAGCCTCCCCTGGGAGGATGCATTTGTTTTAAAAGCACCCTCTCAAAAAAAAAAAAAAAAAAAAGCATCCTCTCCTCTTCCTGCCTCTATTCCAGGAGCCTACTATTAAACCCACTCAGCTTGCCCCCAGTACATACTCTTTTCTGGGACAAAAACCATGGCTTTTAAACATTTGATCCTGACAGGACTTGGCTGACCCTCCTGAGCTACATTTTGAATTGGAATAGAGCCGAAAAATGCTATTCAGATCCCAACTCTTCCACTTACTACATCTGTGACTTTGGGCAAAAATCATTTAACCTTTCTTGCCTCAGTTTTTTCATCTGTAAAATGAGGGAGTCTGGACTCGATCTCTGGGGTTTCTTCAAGATTTAAATGGAGGGTTTTGTTACTTTAAGGTCTTCTTGAACCCCAATGAGGAAGAGGTCTAGTGAGCGGGACCTCTAACTAATGAAGCTGGTTCTCTCTTCCAGGAGCTCTGGACCATTGTGGATGGAATGTGAAGAACCCTGCCTCCGAGGGAAAAATATGGGGGTGAGAAAATGTGAACAATCCAGAAATCACAGCCAAGCACTTTGGGGCTATAAATACATCACAATTCCACAAGTAACTATAGAGAACACCCACTTCATGGCCATGTACAAGTCAATGCCTCCTTCTCAGGAGCACAGGTGAACAAGGACCTGGATTTTCATTCCATACTAAGATGCTAGAGCTTCAGATTCATAGGGGACAGAAACTCAGAGAAACAGAAAGAAAGTGGAGCAGAGAAAGCTGGGGAGGAAAAGAGAGACAGAGCTAGAGAGAGGGAGTAGCTCTGGAGGGAGACAGATACAGACAGAGACACAAAGAGACAAGACAGACAGACACTCAGAGACAGAGACAGAGCTGGTGAAAGAGATAAACACAGAGATAGAGAGAGAGAGACAGGGGTAGCTTGGGAGAGAGACAGATACCGATGGGCAGTGAGACAGAGATACAGGCAGAGACTGAAACAGACAGAGACAGAGCTGGAGGGAGAGAGGAAGACAGAGATAGAGAAACAGAGGCAGAGATAGCTTGGGAGGCAGAGAAAAAGATACAGAGAGACTGAGAGACAGAGACACAGAAAGCACGAGGATACAGAGACACAGAGACAGAAACAGTATTGGTGGAGAGAGACAGACATAGAGCTAGATAGACAGAAACAGAGATAGCTTGGGAGAGAGACTGATACAGAGATATAGACAAAGAGACTGAGAGAGACAGACAGAAAGAAAGACTGAGGGAGTCATAGAGACCATGAAGGAGACAGAGACAGAGTTGGGAGAGACAGACAGAGATAGACAGATAGAAACAGAGATAGCTTGAGAGGGAGACAGATACAGAAATATAGACAGAGAGACTGAGAGAGCCAGACACAGAAACAAAGCTGGGGAAAGAGACAGACACATGGAAATAAATAGTATCTTACCCACAACCCCTAAATAATGAGACAAGACTAAAAAAAAACGAACAAAGGTCAATAAGGAACAGAATGTACTTTGATTGTGTCCCTTCCAGATCTGCTAATGGTTCCTCCACCATTGCATTTGATTTCTTTCTTTTGTTTCATCTTCTTTCTATGACTGTATCCCTCTTTACCCAAGGATTTGGAGGCAGTTGAGATGAGAAAGAGAAAGATGGGAGAAGGAGAACAGAGAGTGGGAGTGAGAGAGAGGATAAGAGGAAGATAGCATGACAGAGTGAATAGAGAGCTGCCTAGGGATGAGGAAAAACTGAGTTCGAGTTCTGCCTCTGACTCACATTAACCATATGTTCTTGGAGAAGTCATTCATCTTCTCACTCTCTAAGAATTTAAGTTACAGAGAAGTCAATAAATATATACTACATAAACTAGGATACAAAGAATTGCAAAAACACAGTATCTGTCCTCAAGGAACTCGCAGTCTGGTAGAGGTGATGACCAGCCAACAAGATATACATGAGATAAACTGGAGATAATTCAGAGGAAAGACACCAATCTTAATACCCACCAAAGGATGCAAAAAGACTTCTTAGAAGAAGAGCACCTTGAGGTGAAGACTTGAAAGAAGCCAGGGAAACCAGGAGGCAGAGCTGGGGAGAGAACACTCCAAATATGGTGGGGGAAGGAGCCAGAGAGAAATGGAATATCTCGTGTGAAGAGCAGCAAGAAACCCAATGTCTCTAAATTATCTTGTATGTGGAAGGGAGTAAGGTATCAGAAGAAGGAAAAGGAAGAAAGAGACCGGGCTATGAAGGGCTTTAAAAGATAAACAGATGATTTTATAGGGAACTACTGGAATGGGGGTGTATATGATATGATGATGCTTTAGAAAGATCAATTTGACAACTGAATGGAGGATGGACTGGAGAAGGAAGGGACTTGAGAAAAAGTGATCAAACAGCAGGTTCTTGTAGAAGTCAGATGTGAGGGGATAGGGGCTTGTACCATGGGGTGACAGTGTCAAAGAAGCAAAGAGGGGCAGAGATAGGAGGTATTACAGAGATAAAATCAAGAAAACTTGGCAGAATAATTTGCTATGGGAAAGCGGTAGTTACAGAAAATGAAAAATCAAGGTGACCTGAGTACCTGGGAAGATAATGGCATCCTGGAGAAAATGGGGATAGTAAAGTTAGAAAGAGTGAAGAGCTTGGGGTGGGAAAGATAACAAGGTGAGTTTTGGACATGAGTTTAAAATATCCATGGTATATACGGTCTGAGATATACAACAAGCAATTGGAGATTTGGAAATGGAGGTCAGGGCTGGAGAAGAGGCTTTCCTGTGAAAGTAGAGGGAGTTTTACCTCTTATACCAATGAAATCACAAATCTACTCCCTTTCCCAACATTATCAATCTAGCTATTCATCCATCTATTCCTCCATCCATCCATCCATCCATCCATCCATCTTTCTTTCTCTTTTGCCATCTCTATCTCTTTATCTTTCTATTCATTCATCATCTAGCTCTATCTCTTTATGTAGCTCTATCTCCTTATCTATATATATTTCTATTGAGCATGCACTATGTAAACCCATACACATATATGTAGCAGTATAATTATAGCTCTGCTGATTTTACTCTGTGTTCCATTGTATAGGTTTATCAATCAATGAACATTTATGAAGCTTGCTTCTAGGCACTGTGCTATAATCACTGGAATTGCAAAGACCAAAGTAAATCATCCTTCTCCCTCAAGGACTAGCATCCTCACTGGGAGATCCTTCCATACTGCATGTTCCATATTTATCATTCTAATACCAGAATGCTCCACTATAAAATATGAAGAATCTATAATTTTATCAGCATAGGGGCCTCTTTTTGTCAATGAGACCAGCCAGGTGGCACAGGAGGGTTGGAATCAGGAAGACCTGAATTGAAATCTAACTTCAGACATTTGCTGTGTGACTTGGCAAGTCATTTAACCTCTGCCTCAGTTTTCTTAAATGCAAAATGGGGATCATAACAGCATCTACCTCCCAGGGTTGTTGATCCCAGGAATCCAATGAGATAATATATGTAAAGTGCTTAGCTCAGTGTCTGGCACATAGTAGGTGCTATATAAATCTTAGCTGCTACTGTTATTGTTGTTATTATTTATTCCAACCTCTTCTACCAAGTTCTGAGTAGGTCACTCTAAGAGCATTTTCCTGAGGCTGAGAGAGGTTGCAGGGTTTGATCCTATCTTCTCTGCAAGCCCAATATTCTATCTATTCATCACACCAAGACTGCCTCTTTTCCATTAACAGATCACAATTTATTCAGCATTCTTCGGTCATTGAATCGGTTGCTTTCAATTGTTCGTTATTGCAAACTAAACAGCTGTGGCTCTTGTTGTACAGATGGGGAAACTTTCCCTCCCCCCTCCTTGTAATATTTTTAGGTTAGGGTCACAGTAGCAAAATCATCAAGTAAAAAAAGCTGATCATTTTTATGACTTACGGCATATTGCTGTGCTATGTTCCAAGAAATTGACCCTGATATGCAGTTTCACCCGCAGTGGATCAGTGAGCCTGATTGTTTGTGTGATTCTTAAGTGGTTTTTCAAAGGACATTAGGTGCCTTAAACCCTTTTCCTTTCAGGAAACCTTATGCTTACATCACATGCTTACAGTCTCCCAAGAATGGCCTCTTCCAAACACAATCCTGCTTTCACACTGCATCAAAATCTGCACAGAGTTTATGTGGCGTACAGATGGCAGTGTGGTACTCAGTGTGATCACAAACCAACAAAGCAGAATTGAGTGACAATGTGGGCAAATACAGTCTGCCCTGTGCCAACATGGAAGGCCTAAAGAGGAGTTCCTTTCTGACAGAGAGAAGAATATTGGTATTATGTATAGTTTACAGAATGAATACACACAGCGTTTCCACCCAAACCAGCCAGCGAATGGCATAGAAACCTATCCACACTGCTGGCAAAGTGCATAGAGCACTGGGCTTAAAATCAGGAAGACTCATCTTGAGTTCAAATCCAGCCTCAGAGATTTCCTGTCTGATTGGGGGCAAATCACTTAATCCTTTTTGCCTCAGTTCCTCATCTATAAAATTAACTGGAGAAGGAAATGTCAAAGTTTTCCAGTATCTTTAAAAGAAAACCCCAAATGGGGTCACAGAGTTGCAAACAACTGAGCTACAACAAGGATCCATTTGTCATCCACTTGAGGGACTCCTAGAATGGAAACCCCCTCCACCAATGCAGATTGGCAATTCAACCTGTTGGTAACTTAAAGAGTCTTCATGAAGTGCCTGGTATTAACTACCAGAATTAACTGATGTATTGAGTAGTTTGCTAAGTTGCTTCTCTCCCCCCTACCTCCCACTTTCTTTATTCTATAGGGAATGATTTGTTGGGCTGAGGAAGGGGGAAAGACATATTGACAAATTGTGTTATTATAAAAACAAAAGATATCAATAATTTGTTTTCCTCAATAATGTTTTATTTTTCCAAATACAGATAAAGATAGTTTCCAAGATTCATTTTTGTAAGATTTTGTGTCCTGAATTTTTCTCCTTCCCTCCTTTACCTCTACTTTCTCCAAGACAGCAAGCAATCTGATACAGGTTAAATGTGTACAAGGATATCAATATTTTAAAAGGGATCAAGGCTCTACAAGGAGTCCTGTTTAAAATCTACACTATACCTAAGAGGAATATAATGGAGATTCCAATCAAGGACCTTCTAGAAACTAGGAAGTAGCTCTTTGCCACATGTACTTCCTGAACTTGAATCCTGATCTCTGTACATACTGATGGGAGAGTTTGGCAGAGGTATTTTGTACCAACTTTACTATTATCTTGTATCTCAAAACTAAGTCTGATAGATTAATTGATATCAATCTATAATTAAGGAGAGAAACAAAGTCAGGGAGAAAGATTCAGTTCCTCAGAATTAACATTAGAGTCCTGAGGACACCATAGAATCTGCATTTTGACCATTGGACCCAACCTGCTACTATGAGCTTGAAGCGGGACAATAGATCCGGGCTACAATAAGGCCACAGCTATGAAACTGGAAGAGACTTCAGAGACCCCTTTCCCCACTTTAAATTAGAAAGATGGAGGCCCAGAGAGGTTACACAACTGGGTCCCTGACATCAAACTTAGCTCTTTCCATTGCCACATAATGTCTCTCAATGGAATATATAACATTACTATTATTCACAGGAAATTCACCTGTGGACAGCAAAGCATAATATGGCATGAAGTCTGGCAGGGAAGGGGAGGAAATGACTTTGGAGTCATTTTATATTTCAGATGACAAGGAAGCCCTGAGCTGATCATTCTATGACTTTTGAATTTGGCTTCCCTGTGTGAAAGACAAGCTAAGATTATATATCCAAAGTTAGGGGACTTAGGGGAAGCCAGAATCAAATCAGTAAAGGAGGCACCTTGGTCTTGAGTCCGCCAGCCTCTATCATTCAGACTTCTTTCAAGAAAAGGTTATATGGGGATAGTCCTGGCCCCCAGGAGGACCTCAAATGTGGTCTTAGACACAATTTAATTACTAGCTCTGTGATTCTGGACAAGTCACTTAACCAAGTGCAGAAGGAAGGAAAGAAGGAAGGAAGGAAGGAAGGAAGGAAGGAAGGAAGGAAGGAAGGAAGGAAGGAAGGGAAAAAAAGATTATATGATGTGAAATTTATAGCTAAAATGATTTTCCTTTCCTTGTGGCATTTTCAATTTAAAGTTTGTAAGTCACAGTAAGAATTTCTTACTATTAGAATCCTAGAAAAGGATGTTGTTTAGGAGAGACTCCTAATGGGGCATTGACCCATCTTAGAGAGATTAGGCCCTAAAGTCTTAAGTCTAAGTGACAGAAAGCCTTAGTCTCTTGTTAAAGAATTTTAAGCATTACTCAGAAATGTGGAGAAGGTGAATATGTTTGTGGAGAGGGATTGCATTACAAGAGGGGATCTTTCTCTGGTTCCAGCAAATCAGATCTTGTTAAGCACCTTTCTATTTTACTTATGGGAAAAGCCAACTCTTGGGGCACAAGGAATGATTGCTAGGAGAGAGGAACTATCTCAGAGAATAATGTCTACAAAAGAATAAATTTTGCCCTAAGCTAAATTTTTCCAAATCATGCCCCAAACTTGTCCCCAGTCACCCCTCAAAAAAGTAGAAGGGAGTTGACAATGCACTCACCAGTAGATAAACTTTTAATACATATGCTTTTATGAAAATAGAAGGGAAAACTTTTAAAAATAAAAATGAATGTTCCATGATTAACAACTAAGCCTTGGAGATAAAAAAAAAATTCCTTTTATCACAGAAATAGAAAAGTCTAGGAGCTATAGAATATAATATATTATCAGATATGGTAGATGAATTTAATTTTACTGAAAATTTCTCTCTCTCTCTCTCTCTCTCTCTCTCTCTCTCTCTCTCTCTCTCTCTCTCTCTCTCTCTCTCTCTCTCTCTCTCTCTCTCTCTCTTCCCCCTCCCACCATCTGATAATAATAGTATTAACACTTACTAGCTCTGTGATCCAACACAAGTCCAGGACAAATAATAACACATTTATACATGCCTGGAACCACATGTGCTAAATACTTTATAATCATTATGATCCTTGATCCTATGAGGTACTATTATTATCCCCAATTTACAGATGAGGAAAGTAAAACAAAGGGAGGTTAAGTAATTGTCCACAGTGACTAGCTAATAAGTGTCAGAGATTAATTTTGAATTCAGGACTTCTTGACTCCAGGCCCAAGCTCTTTAGCCACTGTATCCCTTATTTGTCCCATCTCTCTCTCTCTCTCTCTTTTTAAATTTCTCTCTCTTTAAAAAAAAAAAAGTTGTTATAAAAGATGGCTTGCTATTCCCCAAATAAAAATGGTCAAAGGATATATTGAACAGACAATTTTCAAAAGAAGAAATCAAAGCTAACAATAGTCACATTTTAAAAAATGTTCTAAATCACTATTGATGAAAAAAATATAAATTAAAACAACTCTGAGGTTCTACTTCATATTTATTAAATTGTCTAACATGATAGAAGAGGAAAATGATAAATGATGGAAGGAATGAAGCAAAATAGATACATTAATTCATTGACAATGGAGTAGTGAACTGGTCTAGCCAATCTAGAGAACAATTTGGAACTCTGCCCAAAGGGCTATAAAACTTTGCCTACCCTTTGATCCAGCAATAATACCATACCCTTTGACCCAGCATTAATATGTTGTTGTTGTGACGTTACTGACTCTCCATGACCCCGTTTGGGGTTTTCTTGGCCAACATACTGGGGCAGTTGGTCATTTCCTTCTTCAGATCATTTTACAGATGAAGAAATTGAGATAAATGGGATTATGTGACTTGCTCAGAGTCACACAGCTAGGAAGTATCTGAGAACAGATTTGAACTCAGAAAGATGTCTCCCTGATTCCAAACCCAAAGTTTTATTCCCTGCACCACCTATATAAAAACATAAAATCACACTATTACAGCACCAGAAGAAATGATGACTATGAAGAATTCAAAGAAGTATAAAAAGACTTTTATGAACAGATACAAAGAGAAGCAGCTAGAATTAGGAAAACAATTTACACAATGATGACAAAGTGGATATAAAGAACAAAAAAGTTAAAAAAAAAATAGTTTGAGAAGAAAAGAAAAAAGAAAAAAACTGCTCTCCTTTCTTTATCAAGCTTGGGAATTTTGGGTCTAGAATGTTGCATATACTGTCTAGACTTAATCTGGTGATTACTTTAGCTGACATGCTTTCCCTCCTCTCTTTTTTATTCTTTGGCTACAAGGAATGGTTCTCTGCTGAAAGAGAGGAATGGGGAAGAGGGAGAGAAAGACATATTTGAAGAGACCTGGACTTGGAATCAGGAAGAATGAGTTCAAATTCTGTGATCCTGGATCCTGAATAAGCCACTTCACCTTTCTATCTCTCGGGTTCTTCATCTGTAAAATGAGAATTGAACTAGCTGGCCTCTAAGATCCTTTCCAGCTCTAATGCAATGATGATAGAAAAACAAAAGATCTTGAAAAGAGAGCTCACTAACTCTGAGGCTTCCAGGCTCCCTCTGCTTCCTGCTTGCCCCCCTAACCAGAGAAAGTAGTTTTTTCCACTCTTGCATGCTTGCCTAAGCTCAGGATTGTGTAGGTCAAGGAATGTATGTAGCCTCGTGGACCTCAAATAAGGGAAAGCTCACACACTCACACCACACACACACACACACACACACACACACACACACACACACACACACACACACACACACAGCTGTCATCAAGGTCCAGAAATTTAATCCTAAAGCTTTCTTCTTCTGCTTGAGTGGCTGAACACTCTGACTGGATTTATTTTAATTGCCCCACCCGGTGCTTTGGAATGCTGTTTTCTACTGAGCTCTGACCTCATGCCCCAAGACTTGAGGGCTTATTAAGCAATCCTCACCCCCACAACACCCACATCTGGGCTAGGGAATGGAGGCCCACTGGTTTGCTTCTGCAGAGCTCATTTCAGAAGCTCCCCCTGGTTTTCATGCCAGTTCTGACTGCCTCTTTAACTCCCCTTGAAGCGACTGCTCAGTTCAACTAGTTAGAGTGAGCTGTTAAGGACATTAAGACTTTGATTTGAACTTTTTCTGGGCCACTTAGCATGATTATGTTGAAGGTACAGGGAGATATAGGAGGGGAAAAAAAAGACTCAGAGGAGCACAAATTTACAGCTGGAAGAAACTGGTCATCAAGTCCAATATCCTCATTTTATAGATGAGGAAACTGAGCCAAAGTGAAGGAAAATGAGTTTCTCAGCATCAAACAGAGAATTTGAACTTGGGTCCTCTGACTCTTAAAGACAGTGTTCTTTCCATCTCACTCTCCACTAGACTGAGCAACAGGAAGGCTGACTTTAGATCCCAGCTGAGTTACTTCCTACCTGTGTGACCTTCTCCATGGCAAACTACCTCTCGGAGCCTCATTTTCCACAACTGTAAAATGGGGGAAGATAATAGTTATCCTCCCTTACCTAACTCATAGACTTATTGTGGGGGGAAAAAAAAAAGATGTAGAGCATTTTGTAGCTTGGAAAGGACTCAACATGTTTCCATGTTCTTTAGTGGTCACCCTGTGGTCTGGGGACCTGGGCAATTGATTACAGAGAAGGTTGTGAGGCTAAATAAGGTCAACACTTCTGGCAAAAGGTTCCCAAATTCACACCTGACTGATGATAGTGGATCACAAAGATGATAATCTTCATATGTGGAACCAGAGCATATCAAAGCCAAGAGGAACCTTAGATAAGATAAGTGGGTCCCCATAAAGGACAAAGGGATTGTTCCAGTGCATAGATGTGGCTCATGATTGCCACGGATGGATATGTCTTAAATCTGTACTACTCTTCTGCCAGGGAGGAGGGGATTCCCCATCTTAAAGGGAACAAGATTGTGGCTAAATCATTGTTCTTTCTCTTGTCTATTTCCAATCGGGATAGAATTACATCAATCTTTCCCCTAAAATATTATCGGTCTTAGGATACAGGTCTAGTTTAGAAGAAAAACTGCTCCCCTGGTAAGATCCACTCCTATTATGGGCTTGTTTATTCTTTCATTCTG
This sequence comes from Sminthopsis crassicaudata, assembly GCF_048593235.1. Classification (NCBI taxonomy): domain Eukaryota; kingdom Metazoa; phylum Chordata; class Mammalia; order Dasyuromorphia; family Dasyuridae; genus Sminthopsis; species Sminthopsis crassicaudata. The sequence goes on from NC_133620.1 coordinate 453,574,366, forward strand.
GTACTCTCTCCATTATATTATAATTTCTCATCATTGAAGAGATACACTTAGCTCTTAAAGGAGGAAGGTAATATCAGATTGCTTACAGTTTCAGGGAAAAGGGAGGGGAAAGAGACAGGGATAGAATTTGGAATTTAAAACTTTAAAAAATTATATATTCATTTTTACCTGTAATTGGAGGAAAATTTTTTTAAAAATTAAAAAGATAAAATAACCTTGAGTTTACACTTGTTAACTTAGTTCCATCTCACCAAATCCTGGACACACACACACACACACACACACACACACACACACACACACACACACACACACAAAACTGCTGCAGACATCAAACAGCCAATAAATATATTTATCCAAACAAAGAGACTTTGGAGAAATTGTAGAGATTAGAACATACCTCCATATGAGAGAATGAGCTCTTTAACTGGGAGTAAGATAGGATTTTAACAAGGGAAGATCCTCTCTCACCCATGAAAGTCTATTCTAGCCGTCTTTAGAGAGAAACGTTGAAAAGTTAACTTCTTCTATATGCCTGTTGCCTCTCCATACATCTCTCCAGGGAGTCTCTGGAATTACTCATTCTTACATCACGATCAGCATTTTCTCTACCATTCCAGAGTCATATCTCCATCCACACATGCAGACACAAGCAACATATCCGAGACTTGGATGAAAGCTCAGTTAAATTCGGGAACACAGAATGTCAGAGCTAGATCCAGCAATCCGGGAATGTCAGTGCTAGGAGAGACCGAAGTCTCTTAAGATCAGTGGTGTCAAACTCCAATAGAAATGCGCACCATTAAGCTGTAATGTAACCCTGTAGGTCACATATTGACTTAGTTTTAAAACTTAATATTATATTTTTATTCATTTGGTTAAATCTTTCCTGATTATATTTTAATTTGGTTCTCACTTCACTTAAGAGTGTTATAGATCATGGGCATTTCTGCCTCGGGGATTTTTAAATCCAAATTTCTCTTTTTTTTTTTACAAAACAGGACAATGAAACTCTGAGCAAGGGAGGGACTTATCCAAGGTCACCTGTTAGTTAGAGGTGGGTCTAGGATTGAAACTCAGGTCTTCGAGCCCCCAGTCTTTCCACTATACCACATAGTCTAGCACAAGGCTATATTAGTCAGTACTTATAAGAGTTGTTGGTTGAGTTTATAATGCTGTGGATTCTCTCAGGGCTTATTCTGACTACCTGAGTCTCATATCCGGGCTGAGGAATGATCTATGACTAATGTGTTTCATTCAGTGTCTGAAAGAGAAACCCCAATTTAAGAGAACCACTTCCAGGAACAAAGATTGGCAGTACAGGGGTGGAGGAGGAAATTCCCAGGTCATTGCCTAAAATCCTTTTGCCCTAATACTAATAGCCAATTTACACTTTCTTTTGGAATTCCAAAGCACTGTTATTTACATTAAATCACGTGATTCCCATAAAGACCTGGTGGGCTTCAGTAGTATTTTCCTGATTTGATAGATGAGGAAAGTTTCCTCATAAGATCCCCAATCGTTCTAATCTAACCTTGACTTCCTCATCAATGAAGGGTAAATACTGTCCCTTGCATGAAAGATCAGTGAAAACAAAAGGGTGAGTAAAATTGATCTTGACAATGTAAACAGACTGGTAACTAAGAATCCTAGCAGCTGGGGCCAATCCTGGCCCCTGGCAGGGCAGCAGCAGTGGAAACACAAAGAACAGCTGATGCTGGTTAGAGCTGGTTAGAGTTGGACTAGAAGATGAGACCCAGCTGACCCCAGAAGGTCTTAACTATGAGGGATTTATTTGGGAGAAAGGTGCCATGTCCATAGGATACTGGTAAGTAGAAGACCATGCAATGAAGTGTGGGGAATTCAAGAGCTGTTTGGAGGAAGTGCACATTTCCCCAGGAAGTGCTCCTCTCTCATGTTGATGTCACTGGACAAAAACCCATTTGACCCATGCTGGTTATGTCTCTGAGTGGAAGGAGAAGATTCTCATTTTGCTGAGAATTTCCTATTTCTGTGATATTGAGAGCTAACTGGTCCCAAGGTCACTGCCTCCTCTATGGGATGGTCAAACAGAGTTTTAGTCATAGAGTAATGACACATATACTGAGAATGACAAGATTCTCAGCCATAACCATTCTGTGGTCAGACAGGCCATGAGCTCTTATACCATGGCATGGTGGACAGACAAAGCAGAAATTATTCTGTACCTCCATTCAAGGGCAAGTAGAAAAAAAAAATGTTTTGTGGAGGAATTATTTACTACTACTATGATTTAATACTGCTACTGTTAAATACACTACCCCTCCCCCACTAAACCCCTACCACTAGTACTACCTACTCTGAAATTACTCAGATTTCACTGGGGTGGGGTGAGGTTTGCCTGTCAGCTGAGGGGAGGGAAAGTCTTTTTTTCTCTAGAGAGATTTATTTCTGTTTATAATATTTGAAATAAATATACAAAACCAAGAGTGGAAGCTTGCTTTAAACCTTTAGTTTTTAACAAGGCAGGACTAAATTGCATCCACAGATTTTAAAATTTTGATTTTTATTGTTTTTAAAACACTTACCCCTCCCAGCATATCTCTTCTATTCCCCTCCTAGACAGTCAGCCCTTATAATAAAGAACAAAAAAAGAAGAGGAAAAGTTCAGTAAAACTAATCAACAACATATCAACCATGTCTGATATCATATGCAGTGTTCCACACCCATAGGGGCCCCCCTTCCCACTTTTGCAAAGGAGAGGTGAATTCTCACTTCTAAGCAGATTTCGTTGTGAATTTATGCAGTATTCAAATATAGGACTTGTTTGCCAAAAAGATTGAAGAATTGATACAAAAAAAGCCTAGCTCTATGGCAGAAACTGTTTCCTTTTTAATACTAGATTTTAATCCTTTTGTTTTTATATCTCCTTCATTTCCCCTTATATCCCTTCCTATTCTTTCTCCCAGTGAACTACATTTTATGAAAAAGATTTTTTTTAGAAGAAAAATAATTATGGACCCACACTTAACACCAAGATAAGATCAAAATGGGTCCATGATTTAGGCATAAAGAACGAGATCATAAATAAATTAGAGGAACATAGGATAGTTTACTTCTCAGACTTATGAAGGAGGAAGGAATTTGTGACCAAAGGAGAACTAGAGATCATTATTGATCACAAAATAGAAAATTTTGATTACATCAAATTAAAAAGCTTTTGTACAAACAAAACTAATGCAAACAAGATTAGAAGGGAAGTAACTGGGAAAACATTTTTACAGGTAAAGGTTCTGATAAAGGCCTCATTTTCAAAATATATAGAGAACTGAGCCTAATTTATAAGAAATCAAGCCATTCTCCAATTGAAAAATGGTCAAAGGATATGAACAGACAATTTTCAGATGATGAAATTGAAACTATTTCCACTCATGTGAAAGAATGTTCCAAATCACTATTGATCAGAGAAATGCAAATTAAGACAACTTTGAGATACCACTGCACACCTGGCAGATTGGCTAAGATGACAGGAAAAAATAATGATGAATGTTGGAGGAGATGTGGGAAAACTGGGACACTGATGCATTGTTGGTGGAGTTGTGAAAGAATCCAACCATTCTGGAGAGCAGTTTGGAACTATGGTCAAAGAGTTATCAAACTGTGCATACCCTTTGACCCAGCAGTGCTACTACTGGGCTTATATCCCAAAGAGATCTTAAAGAAGGGAAAGGGACCTGTATGTGCCAAAATATTCATGGCAGCTCTTTTCGTAGTGGCTAGAAGCTGGAAGATGAATGGATGTCCATCAATTGGAGAATGGTTGGGTAAATTATGGTACATGAATGTTATGGAATATTATTGTTCTGTAAGAAATGACCCACAGGATGATTTCAGAGAGGCCTAAAGAGACTTACATCAACTGATGCTGAATGAAATGAGCAGAACCAGGAGATCATTATACACTTCAACAACAATACTGTATGAGGATGTATTCTGATGGAAGTGGATATCTTCAACAAAGAGAAGATCTAATACAGTTCCAATTGATCAATCAGCTACACCCAGAGAAGGAACACTAGAAATGAGTATAAACTGTTTGCATTTTTGTTTTTATTCCCAGGTTATTTTTAGCTTCTGAATCCAATTCTTCCTGTGCAACAAGAAATTCAGTTCTGCACACATATATTGTATCTAGGATATACTATATTTAACATGTATGGGAAAGCCTGCCATCTAGGGGAGGGGGTGGAGGGAAGGAGGGGAAAATTCGGAACATAAATGAGTACAAGGGACAATGTTGTAAAAAATTACCCATGCATATGTACTGTCAAAAAAAAGTTATAATTATAAAATTAATAAGAAAATAAAATAAAAATTTTAAAAAGGAAGAAAAATGCCACAAAGCCAATCAACACAACAACAACAAAATCTCATGGTATACAATGTTCCATGTCCATGAACCTCCTTTCCCCATGTCTGCAAAGGAGTCTTCTTATATTTCTTCTTTAGATCCAAACATATTCTTTATTATTCCTTTATTATTTTATTTATTAAATCTGTCCTTTTTATTTTTATTATTTCATAATATTCAATTTGAATATTAGCAGCAGAATCAAAATCAAAGGAAACATACTTTTAGTTTCTTAATTTTCATAATTCCTAATTGCTTTCCCAAATGGTCCACCTGCTTTCATGTTTGTCTTTCCATAGCCTCATCAGCATTAACTCTTCCTGTCCTTTGCTTATCTTTGCTCAGTTGCTGGCTGTGAGGCAAATCTCAGGAGTGAGATTTTTCTTATTAGTGATTTGAAACATTATTTGATATGGTTGTTTATAGTCTATAGTTCTTCTTTTGAATATTGTTTATTTATATCCTTTTAACTAGTTATCTGTTGGGAAAAGCCCTCCTTACCTCTATATGATGAAACCAAACACATCATCATTGGGTACAAAAATACCACAAATGAGATCTATGTGAGATTATGGTGGCTTTACTCAACTATTAAATTTAAGAACAGTTGACAAAGAGAATTGTAGGAATGACCAACATTTAGCAGGGGTGTCAATAATTTTCACTGAATCAGGATTTAAAATCATAAGTGGCTATAAAGGCCATTGGGGTCAAGCCACTTGTTTTCTTTGACTTATATTTTTTTACTTTTATTCAATATATGACTATATTTTCTTTCCTTCTACTCCTATTTGAACAATAATAAAAAGAGAAATATTCAATTCTCATAACAAATTTAGTTTAAAGAAATGGATTCCCACATTGGGCATGGCAAAAAGTATATGACTTGTTATAATTTTAAGTCCACTATTTCTCTGGAAGGAGGTGAGAAGCATGTACTCTGGAACTGTTTCAACCTCTTTATTTTATAGGTGAGTAAATTGAGATACATGGACAGCTGGTGGTGCAATGGAAAAATTGCCAGTCCTGGAGTCAGGAAGACTCATTTTCCCAAATTTAAAAGCTTGTAAGTGTCTGACTCTGGGAAAGGCCTTTGTTTATATCAGTTTCCTTATCTGTAGAAGGAAATAGCAAACCATTATCTTTGCCAAGAAAACTCCAGATGGGGCTATGAAGAATCAGATATGGCAGAAATGAATGAACAAACTAAGGCACAGAGTAGTTATGTTCTCTTGGTTCTGCTTACTTCACTTTGCATCAGTTCATTTAAGTCTTCACAACTTTATGAAGCCATCTTCCTCCTCATTTCTTATACTAATATTACATCAAAATTATATACCACAGTATTTTCAACCATTCCCCAAATGATGGACATCCCTTTAATTTCCATTTTTTTTTGCCACATGACAGCTATAAATATCTTTGTACATATCAGTCCTTTTCCTTTTCTTGAGATGATATTTATAAAACACTTTGTAAATCTTAAGAGTGCTAATTAAATACTAGCTAGTAGTGAGTTCCTCTTCCCTGCAGGACTTTTTAGCTTTATCAGTTACATCATAGAGGAGACATTAGCTCAGGTACTGTTAAACTAGAGGACTTTTGAGCTCTCTTTGAACTATGAAATTCTGTGATTCTGAAGCTGGTGTCACTTCCTCATTAACAAGAAACCATTACAACACAATTTTGGTATTTCAATGGACTACTCCAATATACACTTCATGGCAGAAAAAAAGGGGTGAGTAATAGGCTGACTGATTGGGAAATAATTCAAACCTGGAAAAGTATGCCCATTTCCCTTAATAGATTAATGAAAGATATATCACTCCCAACTCCAGAAAATGGTCAGGATCTGTGAGAAGCCAAAGAAAACCAGAAGGAAAAGCAAAATGACTGTAAAGATCCACTTGGGCTCTGGAAAAGAAGAGGAATCTCAGAGTTGAGAAACCCTCATGGAATTATGACTGCCTCAAGTCTCAAGACCTGTCATTCATACCTGGAGGATATTAGTCCAAGTGCCCTGATATGGTATAGAACTGGAATTTAGTACAGGGAGTCATCAAAGATGAATTTGGGCAGGGTAGATCTATTTATGAGATACCAAGTAGGTAAAAGTAATTTTCCCCTTTCCTAAGGAAGTCCCACTGGAAATTAATGGTGTAGAAACCATTCAAAGGGCCTAAATCAGGGGTTCTCAAACTACGGCCACTATCGTACAGCCCTACTGGATTATGGCAAATGGGCTGAGGGGCAGAGACAGTGTGAGGTTTTGTTTTTACTATAGTCCGGACCACCCACAGTCTGAGGGACAGTGAACTGGCCCCTATTTTAAAAGTTTGAGGACCACTGGCCTAAACATTAAGCAAACATCAAAAAGTAGGAAAGACCTGACTCCTTGGAAGTGTTCTCAGCCTTGATGTTGATGGAAGGGCTAAAGCCACCAGCAGGCCAGAGTCTACCTAACCAGAATCTTTATGGGAATGTTAAAAACAGCCTTCAGACTGATGCCGGCATGGAAGCGTACAATCTCTAGGAACTTAGTCCAGCTTCCTCTTCAAGCTCAGTTCCATTTAGTGGGGGAAGACGGGAGTCTTTTTCAGCCAAAGGACAGCAAGAGCTGAGTGAAGTCAGACAAAGATCTGAAACTGATAGTCCCCCCCCTCCCCAAATCTGGCAGCAACCCTGTCTCCCATGTATTCCCCAGGGGTCCAGATCATAGAAGATGTTCAATGAATACTTGATTGACTAAAATGAGCCGAGGAAACCCCAGTGTTTTGGGTCTCCTTTCTCCATCTGTGCAGGTCTCGGGTTACCAGAGGCCTTGCTATTCTTTTGGGCTTCTGCTGCCTTTTTCCTCCCCCCCTCCCCACTGGAACCCAGTTCTCTCCAGTTGTCTCCCTGTCTGAAAGGGAACATAATGGGGAAGGAGCACAGGGCCTCGGGAGCCCCTTCCCTCACCATGGAGCATCTTAAGGCAGCCTAGAGCCCCCCTCTTCTGGAGGATGCTCGCCAGAGCCCCAACGTAGTCTAGACCAGCTGGAAGAGAGGAAGGAGAGGGAAGGGGCAAAGGCTTACCGACTCCCATTCCTGCCTAATCTTCAAAAACCTGACTCTATTCTCCATAAATAAGGCCTTGCCTCCTATGACTAAAGGCTCGACCCTTCTACCCCGCTAAGTCTTCCTAGCCCGGGAGCCCCCAAACCGCTCAGCCCCGCCCCCTCTCCTCCATCCTGGTCTCCAGTGCAGCCGCCGCGTCCTTGAACCTTCAGCCACGCAGTGGTGCGAGTGATACCCCGCTGGCCCGGTCTCGCTTCACCTCCCCCACAGAGCTGGGCCCGCTCCCCTCCCACGCACCCCGCCCCCACCGTGCACGCGTCCTCTAAGATTACCATAGAGTGCGGCGGCCCCCGCCCATCTCCCCAGGTCTCACCCATCCCCACCCCCCCCGCGGCCTTTGGTCGGACCGAGTCCCCACTAGGAAGCGCATTAGAACCTTTCCCACGGCGCGCTGCGCTAGGCGCCCCCGCCCCCTCCCCCACAGCCGGACCCTGCCCCGCCTCCAGCGCCCAGCCCCCCACGGCGTCCTCGGGCCCTACAGTCGCCGCAGCCGCAGCCGCTGCGCAGGTCAGCCCGGGAGGGGGCTTCATGCGGCGGGCTGGGCGCCCGGCCTCGGCCAGCCGAGCCCCGAGGGGCGGGTCCCGGGGCCCCCCAGCCTCCGCCTCTGCCTCACCGGAGGGGCCGGGCCGCTTACGTCAGGGACCTGAAACGAAGAAGGAAAAAAAAACCCAAGCCAGGCGGGAGCGGAAGGGGAAAAACTTTTTCTTCTCTTTTTCTCCTCGGGGTTGAAGTGCGGAGCGGAGGCAGGGGCGGGCGCAGGCTCGGCGCCGAGGAGGTCGGGGCCTCCGGGTGGTCCCGCGGCCGCGGCCCAGGCCCAGGCGAGGGCTCGGGCACGGGCTCGGGCAGCCGCGCGCCCCCCGCTCCCGGGCCAGCATGTGGGAGCCGGCGGACTTCGAGCGCCACTGGAGGGCCGAGTTCCCGGGGGAGCCGGTGCCCGCCATGCAGCTGGACTCGGTGCCGGCCATGGAGCAGGAGCTGGAGCGCTGCAAGCTCAACATGAAGCGGCTGCAACAGGTGCTGGCCGAGGAGAAGTTCAAAGTCATCTACCTGCAGACCGCCCTGGCCCGCGAGAAGCGGGGCTACGACTGCGACCGCTGGGGGGGCTGCGGCGGCGGGGAGCACGGCGGCTCGGGCGCCGCGGAGGAGGCAAGGGAGGAGGAGGCGCCGGCCACGGAGCAGCCTGAGCCCGAGCCCCATGCGGGGCCCAGCACGGCGGACAGCGGCCCCGCCGCCGCCCCCCCGGCCAGGTCTCCCCACTATGTCAACCTGGAGTTTCCTGCGTGGCTGGGGGCGCCCGGGGAGGGGGGCGCCGTGCGGAGCTTGACCGCCGCCATCCACCAGCAGCTGCAGCAGGCGCAGCTGCTCCTGAAGCCCCGGGAGGAGCCCGAGCCCGAGCCGGAGCGCTCCCCCGGGGATGCCCGGCGGCCCGAGGAGCAGTCCCGGGTCGTGGTCACCCCGGCCCCCGGCGCCAGCCCGGAGGAAGGCGAGGAGCTGTCCCCTGTGGAGCCCGAGGCCCTGGGCGCCGCCGACGAGGGCGGGGACAGCAGCGACCACGACTTCGAGGTGGTGGATCTGAACGAGAAATTCGTCCTGGGGCACCTGCTGCTGGCGCCCTGCCGCTTCCTGCCCCGCGAGGACGCGCCCGACAAGCCCCTCCGGGCGGGGAGCCCCCATCGTTGGCTGCACCTGATAGCGGGCAAACGGCACCGGCGAAGCCGGGACCTGGAGCAGCTGGAGGCGGAGGGCAAGGACGGCCGCTGCTCCCCCCTGCCTCCGGAGGACCCCCACTCCCGCAGGGCCCGGGACCATCTCCCGCCCTGGAGGCGCAAGAGGTTCTTGGGGGTGCCGGGCCGAGACTCGCCGGGCCATAGCTCCCCGGAGAGGGGCAGCGACTGCAGCTACAGCTCGGACCACGAGGACGTCTCCTCGGCAGGTAGGCTCATTGCTCGCCCCCTTCCTTCCACCCTCTCCGGGAAGACTTCCTCTGGACACCCTCACCTCGGGCTTTTAGCTGTCATCTCCCTGGCCGGGACGTTGAACCTCTTGGGGTGGGCTTAAAGGAGCTCAGATGTTTGTGGAACTAAGGGAGACCTGTAACAGATCTGGCTTAAGTGCGCTGCTGGGGCTCGATCCCCCAGCTCTCCTCACTGCTGTTTGTCTAGCGGGGAGCTCTCCTTTCCGATTGCTGCTGCCGCCCTCAAGGCCCTGGTACCTCGCAGTTGGGCAATTGCAGCAGTCTTGGAATCGATCACTTTTTACTCTCTCTAGACATCTTTCCGGCAGATTAATGGGCCTCGTGATGTCATTCATCAGTATTTATCTATCTGTCTATCAGCATCTATCCCTCAGACCCATCTCAGGCTTGCCATCTTTTAGATAACAGCGTCTAACTGAACTGAGTAGTCAGTCATTCAAGGCCTTTCACTATCCGACGTCACCAGGGCTTTCCAGACTTACATCATTATACCCTGCTAGATTCCCTATGCGCTGTCCAAACTGGCTTGCTGATATTGCCAGTTTCTTTGGGCTCCCTCCTTTGAGGTTATTTTTCCTCCTTCCTCTTTCTGCCTTGGGAAATTCTGTTCATCCTTCCAGCTCGTTTTCCTTCTTCTCCAGGAAGCTCTCCTAGATTTCACCAGCTGAAAGTGATCTCTCCCTGCTCTCTCACAGCACACTCTCCCTTTCTTAGACTGCTCATGCTTTGCTAGCCAAGAATACATCTCAACTTCCTCCAAATACTGTAACCTCGAGGACTGGGCCTTGTATCTCTTTGCAACTCCCATGACAAACAGGGTGCTGGTCACTTGTCTGAGTCCCTGCTTGTTAAACTGTGCTTTGTGACCCTGTGTGGGGTCTTGAAACTGAACATGGGAGTCACAAAATTATCATTTCTTTTCAGCAAATATTTGATTTGTATACCTATTTTATATTCCTATATACCTGGGGTCACATAAAAATTTCTCAAAAGGGGAAAAATCTTAAGAAACCCTAAGTTGTATTTGTTGAATGGGTAGGTACATGAATGAATGAGTTATTGGTAGTCAGAGTCAGGAAGGAGGGAGGAAGGTGAGCAGTTATGTGATTTATAGACTTTCCTGCCAATATTTGTGGATTGTTTGACTGCGACATAGGTAATAAAAGGCAGAGCTGAGATTCGTCACCAGGCTGTATCCCCACACCCATTCTTCTTTCCATGGTATCCCATCAGTTATCCATAGAAAAAGGATGATTTGGTGCGGAATTGGATCACATTGTGAGTGGGGGCATGGGCCTGCTTCCCGCATACTGAGGGGAAAGAACATTACCCATGCTGGGATGCTTCCAGAATCTCCATTATTAGATTTTATCTGGGTGAATCTGTATTTGAATGAAAAACTGTCTACTTTGCTAAAAGCACTTTTAGGGAGCCCATCAATTCATATGTTTTGATCAATTACACTTATTCATTAGCAGAGAATGGGCTGCATTTCCCATAGGTAACATTTCTTTGGCTCGGGCTGGGAACAATTGTATATGCCACTTTAGCTTAAAGGATGAAGGACAGGTTATTCTGTATTGCCAGATACCAAGGGGTCTCCAGCATATAGCAAACTATATGCTGTTGATCCACAGTAAGAGCTTGCTCTAAACTCATCTGCTCTAGGAATTTCCTAGTGAATAATGGTCTAGAACTCTCAGAGGTTGCTGAGTACTTTCCTCAACCTGAGTAATGCAGGATACATGGGAGCCCATTCTACAGATGAGGAGACCCTGGCTTCTTGGAGAAAGTCTGTCTCAGAGGAACAGATCTAGCAAGTATCAGAGCTAGGAATCTCCAGGCTTAATACTATTTCCACTGAAACTGTGTCTCTTTTTCTTTTTAAACACTCAGTGTCTCCTTTTCCCCTTCAGTGCCAAGTCTTTTTCTTGATCCTCATACTTTTGCACCTCTCAGTAACATTACACTTTCTCCTCTAGGATTTTCTCTCTTTAGGTTTTCATGACATTGCACTAGCCTAGTTCACTCCCTTCTTATTCTCCTTTGCTGGTTCTTCATATCATGATGATTAATCACCATGGGTGTTCCCCAAGGTACTAGCGTGGACCTTCTTCCCTTTTTGCTCTATACTGTCTCACTTGTCAATCTCGTTAGCATCCATGAATTCAGTTATCATCTCGATATCATCTAATGATTCCCAGGTCTCTAATACTTTCTTCTGAACTACAGTCATCTATCTGCCTTTAGAACATCTCAAACTGGAAGTATTCACAAGTCCAGAACCAAACTCTATCTTTCCTTCTCAACTTCCCTTGTACTGTCCAGGGCACCACCATCCTCCCAGTCTCTCAGGTCTGAAACCATAGTGACATCCTTGAGTCATTTCATATCATGAATCTAATATCTTTTCATTTATACCTTCATGACATCTCCCATCTATACCCCATCTCTCTGCTCATACAGCCAATCACCGCAAAGGTTCTTAATACCTCTTACTTGGACGATTACAGAAATCTTTTCATTGTTCTCTTTCACTCATCTCTCCCTATTTTTGATTTGTAATTAGCCTGCCAAAGGTAAACAGAAGAGAGGTCAAAGACTAGAAGTTGCTTTTACCAATAGGAGCTATTGCAATATTCCTCTTTTTTTTTTTTTAAAGGCATTTGGGGTTATTCTTTTGGTAAGTATCTCAGGTCAGATTTGAATTCAGGTCCTCCTGACTCCAAACCCAGCACTTTATCCGCTGTACCACCTAGCTGAACTGTTATTACTATATTCCAATCCATTTTCCACTCAGCTACCAAATCATTTTCCTAAAGGGTAAGATCCTATCCCTCCATTTCCCCTTACTACCTCCATTAAATGTTAGCAGTTCCTTCTCTGTAGAAGCAAAATATAAAGTACTTTTTTAGTACTGAAAATACCCCACAAGGGACAGCTAGATGGTGCAGTGGATAGAGCACTAGCCCTGAAGTCAGGAAGACCTAAGTTCAAATATAGCCTCAGACACTTAACAGTCACTTTCTAGCTGTGCAACTTTGGCAATTAACCCTAATTGCCTCGAGGTGGGGGGTGAGGAGAAAAAGAAAATGCCCTATAAACTGCCTGCTCTCCACCTTCCAGGTTTCTCAAACTGTATTCCCATTTTGTGTCTCAATGGTCCCGTGTGCTACTTCTCACTTAGGCTGCCCCATCTCTGACCCTACTCCTTCACTGCCTGTCCTTCCGGGCCTCCAGTGCTCTTCCATCTCTCCTCCTTTCTTAGGTTACCTGGTGTTCTTCAAGATTTGGCCCAAATTAATCTACTGCAGGTCTTTCCCAGGCCCTTGACCTTCTCTGAGGTTACCTTCCATCTATTCTGTCTGTATCTTCCAAGTCCGTAATTATTTCCTTATTGTATATCCTCTTAGAATGGAAACTGCTTGAGGTCAGGTACTGTTTTTACCTTCATATCCCCATTGCTTCGCACAGTGCCTGGCGCACTGTAAGCATTTTACAAGTGCTTCTTGACCCATCTAGTCCTGATACTTCCATCTCCACTCATCTCTGATATTCTTTGGACTACTCCATTGGGTATGTCCTGGCTCATGTCATTTTCTTACCACTATGTATCCTATTTGCCCCTGTTCACTGACTATTGATTAAGCTATGTGAACCTGGGCAAACAGGATTAAGTGACTTGCTCAGAGGCAAATCTGAGACTTTGGGGTCTCAGATTAAAAAAAAAAAAACAACTGGGTCCACATTTTGTAATCCCATTTAGCTCCATAAAAATAAAAAATAAATTGTATGTCTGTGCCCTAAAGGACAGAGACTGTGTTCTACATGATTCATTTTCTTTATATCTCCCAACCTTTTGAAATATAAAATACAATGGACAAATACTAGAGAAGAGAGAGAGAAAAAACCAACCAACCAAACCCTGAAATAATACCTTCCCTCGTGCACCTTACACACCAATAGAGGTGTGTATACATGTCATTTTAAGAGGAAAAGGGTAAGTTGGAGGTTTAGGAAAAACTTTGTAAAGGAGTTGGTTCCTACCTGATAACCAGAAAAAAAAAAGCTAAAGATGATAAGAATAAGAATCAGAAATGAGAAGGGCAGATCTTCCAGCTATGGGGTCAGCTTCTTAGACATAGAAAGTAGAGCTGTTTGCCAGGAAACCACCTTACACTAGGACCCTTCTTGCTCCTGTCCCAGTTACTCATGCCTTTTTTCATCAACTCCTATATGTCCTTATTTTATTTTATTTTTTTGCTGAGGCAATTGGGATTAAGTGACTTGCTCAGGGTCACACAGCTAGGACGGTTAAGTGTCAGATCAGATTTGAACTCGGGTCCTTCTGACTTCAGGGCTGGTGCTCTATCCACTGCACCACCTAGCTGCCCCTCCTGTATGTCTTTTTAATGTGGATGTGTCTTCTCTATTAAAGGATAAATTCACTGGTTTTGTCTTTGTATCCTCAGTTAGCAGGACAGTGGCTAACTAGTATGCTAATAAATTCCCTTTGATTGGTTAATTGACCATATTATGTGTGAAGTAAGACTGGAAAGGTGCTGTCTAGATTCTAGGAGGCTTTAAAGGCCCAATTGAAGAGGCTGTATTTTATCCCAGAGGCAAGAGAAAGCCACTGAAGATTTTTGAGTAATGTAGTAAAATTGCCAGGCTTATGAAAATAGGTGACTTGGGGAGAGAGAGAGAGAGAGAGAGGGAGAGGGAGAGAGAGAAATATTCAGACAGATAGACAGAGGGAGAGGGAAGGATGGACAGAGAGGGAGGGAGAGATGGACAGAGAGGGAGGGAGGGAGGGAGAGACGAGACAGACAGATGAACGGAGAGAGAGACACACAATGATGGATGGAAAAAGAGAGAGACACACAGGGACGGTCAGGCAGAGATGGAGAGAGGCAGACAGAGAGAGAGGGGCAGGGGAGGGAGACACACACACACAGAGACAGAGAGACATAGTGGGAGACAGGCAGGCAGGCAGAGACAGACAAAGACAGAGACAGGCAGGCAGAGACAGAGGGAGACAGAGACAGCCAGGCAGAGACAGAGGGAGACAGACAGAGACAGGCAGACAGACAGAGACAGACAGGCAGACAGATACAGATGCACAAAGGGGGGGAGGGAGAGAGAGTAAAGAGAACAAGAAGAGGAGGAGGAAGGGGAGAGAACATGAAAGTGCATATAGGGATGATGGACAAGGAGGGAAAATAGGAGATGATCCATTGATTATGGGTTCAAGTTCTTCAACTAAAATGGTAGAAGACATGATCAAAAGCATAATAGAAGACTTGGCACTGGAAGGAAGACTCCCTTTTTCTCAGACTGGCACAAAGGAGGAAAGAATGTAGGATGATATGGAGCAGTTCTGAAGTTGGAAGAAGAGGGGGCTTGGAGAACAAGACTTTGACTTTAATCAGCAAGTAGGAGGTGACAACAGCTATTAAAAGGAAAGAGGAAGGGCATGGCACCAGAGGCTTGAGGAGAGAAGAGAAGCTTTGGAACAGAGCATATGAAGAGTTTGATAATAAGCGCTCAAGTAGAAAGGCAAAAAAAAAAAAAAAAAAATCATAAAATGGATTAAAGCAGAAGTGAGTAAAAGTTCAGAGAGGAACACAATTATAGCAATTTTGTTGCTACCTTATTAAATTTAATACACACTTGAAAATCAGTTGGATATAACAAATGCACAATTCCATGCAGTTTTTTTTTTTTTTTTTTTTTTTTTTTGTTCTTTGTATATCAGAATGATGGTTGGTGATCAAACTCATATTAAGAAAAAATTTTCAAAAAGAATGTAGGGGTGGAGTGGGGGATAAAAGGTACCTCCCCACACTTTTTGCTCTAGTCTTTTCCTTCACCTTCCCCCACCCCCTATATCTTGGTAGAATGTAAACATTTTGAGGGCAGGAAGCATTTCCTCTTTTGTCTTTGAAAGCCCAATACCTAGAAAACACATTTTGCTGTTCAGTTGTTTTTTAGTTGTGTCTGACTCTTCATGATGCTGGGTTTTTTTTTTTTTTTTTTTTTTTTTTGCAAAGATACTAGAGTAGTTTTAGCTTTCTGTCTCATTTTACAGATGAGGAAACTGAGCCAATCAGGGTTAAGTGACTTGTCTAGGATCACTTAGCTTATCAAATGTCTGTGGGCAGATTTGAATTAAGGAAGCTGTGTCTTCCTGATTTCACACCAGGCACTTATTCATTGTATCATTTGCTTGACACATAGAGGGCCCTTCATTGTCAAATGATGGGCAGGAAATTCTTGTTCCCATCCAGATTACTTTTAGGATTAAAAACCTTGAGATGGAAGATCAGAAGATCATTTTGATTAACCTCTTCATTTTACAGATGAAGAAACTGAGGTCCCAGAGAATTAAGTTATTTGTCCAGTGGCAGATTGCAAGTTGGAGGCAAGATTTGAACCCTCCTGAGGGTTTCCTGAGGCTACTTGGAATCGGTACCTTTCTGCTCATTCTTCACCAAGGAAGTATATCCTTGCAGGATTTTATTAAAAGTGGTAGTGAAGGGAGTGGGGAAGGATGTGGTAATTCGATTATCTTGAAGCCTTGACATTCTACCATCACACCCTCCTTCCTTCCCCATCACTCTAACCTCCACCCACTGTTTATGGCCCTAAATACTTGAACAAAGGTCAAGTTTGTAACCCAGAGCTTTGTTGCACAATTTGAGTTTTCTTTTATTTCAGTCATAATAAACATGGCTCGGCCTCCAGATAGCATGTGACCCTTCTCATAAAGGGCCCCTTTTACTGAGGTGTTCTCTTAGTGGTAATCATGAATCCCCAGCAGATTCCCAACCTGCCCTTAATCTGTTTCCCCTGGCCCCAAGAAAACCAGCTTACATGAGTTAGCATTTCTGTATTTCCTGCCTTTTTTTTAAGCATCCTGCTTTAGAAGATTGGGAAAGAGGTTTCTCAGGGAATCAAAACACAAATCACATCTTCCTGTAGGCAGTTAAAAGCCCTAAGCAGTTAGACTTGGGGAAGAGCTGAGAAAATGTCTCCAACCACTGAATTGAAGAAGTGGGGGACTCTCTCTCGGAGTAGAATATTGTATATGTTGTCAGACACATTTCATGTCCTGTTTAGTTTTGCTGAACTCCTTTCCCTGCCTCTATAATCTTTGGCCCAGTAGATAGTTGCTTGCTAGAGAGATAACAAACAGAAATGAATGTGAAATAAAAGCAAAAGACATTGATAAAAAAAATTAAAACCAAAAATAAAAACTCAAGCAACCTCTTGGGTCTCAGGGTTTGATTAAATCATCTAATTTTAATTACCTTTCAAAGGGGAGATCCCGGTACTACTTCTAATGAGGGCAGGAGCCTGTTAAGACCATCTCTTTGTCATAGGCAGGATTTCACTGTCACAGGTGATTGTGACACTTTGTTCATACCAAATAATATTTCCTTGGAGGTAAGCAAGAAAGGAAGTGACATAGACAGGTCACCATCTTTTGGGTCTTGGCGTCCTTCATTGTGAAATGAGGATTTTGAACCTGATGACCTTTAAGGCCCCATTTGGCTGGAGATCTCAGATCTTGTTTAGATTATAGATCACTTCCTGGCCATCCCTTGTCTACCTTTGCTGCTTTTTGCCTTTGCACCTCCAGTGTTTCTTTCTTTATTAGAATTTAAGCTCCATCAAGACAGTATTCAGAGCATTGCCTGGCATACAGTAAATGCTTAATAAATACTTTTAGAATTTATTTATTCTGGGGAGAGTTAACATGCTAGAATGAAAGAAGGAGGAGGTGTAGACTCCTGGGTTAGGTAGAGGTACCTTCTAAAGTTTCTTCTCTCAGTAGGATTCCAGAATAGGCTCCTTTCCAGACACCCAAATCTTCTGATAAGAGATGGCAGTATCCAATAAGTAAGAGCTAGTTTTCCTCAATGGGGGCTTCTTGTCTTCTCTCAGGAAGGGAGGGAAGGAAGGAGGGAGGAAAGAAGAAAAGGAAGAAGAAAGGTCCTACCACATACTCAGATGACTTCATTTTTAATTTATTGGGTTCCCCTTTCCCTTTCCTTTTAGTGAACAAGATTGTGCCTCTTACCTCCCTTCTCTTTTCCCCAGGGAAAGTTCTTCATGAATTCAGTGGGTGATTCTAAAGAACTTGAACTTCCAGTCCGGGAGATTGGGTTTTTCATCTGATTGTTATTTTCTTCATTCCCACAGGATAAAATTATGGAAAGATCATGGTCACAAATTTTGAGCTAGAATAGACCTAAGAGATCATTTGGCATATCTCCTTACGTTACAGATGGGAAATTGAGACCCAGAGTGGTTGTAATTGGTCTGTGTCTTTTTGAATCAGACAAATGTGGGCACTTTGTCCCTTTCTTCCCCCTCTCCACCCCAGCCCTGCTGCCCCTTCCCTGCCCAGCATGAAGTAGAAGCATTTTTCTCCCTAAAGTCTATCTTTTGGCCTTTTTCCTTAGGGGCTTTGTGCTGTGTCTGGCACAGAGGAAGTATTTAATAAATTCTTGTTGATTGATTGATTTCAAATCTCTCCATCCCTTGAATACGCAATAGATAATTACAAAATTAAAGCCTTGTGATTATTTATACTCATCTAGCAGGTGGATGGCTGTTGGCAAGAAAGAATTATGGAGATTTGGATAAATGATCTCACCAAAGGAAAAAAACAATCTAATGGGCATTCATTAACTGTTGGAACTGTGTTAGACACTAGGGACACTGAGGCAGGATAGCATATATTGAGTAATAGAACAGAACAATAATACTGAGCCCTTGCCATAAAGAATCTTTCATTCTTTGGATGGGAAGGGGAGGGGGATATTTTCATTTTGTCTTTGTGTACCCAACACAGTGCCTGGAACATAATGGGGGAGAAAGATAGAGATCAAAGTTGTGATTTCTTTGTTGGAAATGAGAAAGCTTCCTTTGCTAATTCCTGTCAGTGGATTCCCTGCAACTTACCCCACTGTCGTAAAGAGTTGTCTGAGGCATCATAAGGCTACATGACTTGTTTAGGTATGAAGGGCATTCTGTGTTCCAGAAAAATCCAATAAAATAAATAGAATTGTTTAGCCTAGAGAGAAGAAGAATTAGAGGGGACATGATAATAATAATGGCTGGCATTTACAAAGAGTTTTCCACTTTGCAAAATACTTTATAAATACTATTTCCTTATATCCTCACAACAACATTGGAAGGTAGGATTTATTTATTTTTGTCTTTAAAATTTTTAAAATAATAACTTTTTATTTTTCCAAATACATGTAAAGATCATTTTCAACATTCACATCTGCAAAACCCTATGTTCCACATTTTTCCCTCCCTTCTCCCCTTTCCCCAGACAGCAATCCATACACTATAGGTTAAACATGTGCAATTCTTCTATACATATTGCCATACACATATATATGTTGCATAAGAAAAATGAGATCAAAAGGGAGGGAAAAAAAGAGAGGGAAAAAAACCCCAAGCAAACAAACACCACCACCATTAAAAAAAAAAAAAAAAGGTAAAAATTCTCTGCTTTGATCCACATTCACTCTTGATTTCTCTCTGGATATGGATGGCTCTTTCCAACGCAAGTCTCTAGGAATTACCTTGAATCACCTCATTTTTGAAAGTAAGAGCCAAGTGGGAGGTAGGGTTTATTACTGACTTATTTCACAGATGAGGAAGCTGAGGCAGGGAGGTTAAGTGACCAGCTAGTGAGTGATTTGAGTTGAAATTTGAACTCAAGGCGTCCTAGCTCTGTCCATTTTGGTGCCTATAACTGATTTGGAGTATTTTAAAATTTTATCATTTAGAAGACTGACGAGATTGGTTCTCTTTAGTCCCTGAGGGTGGAAACAGGGGCTATGAGTAAAAGTTGCAAAGAGTAAAATTTCTCAAAGTGAAATAAGGTACCTCAAGAGGTATTGGCTCCTCACCTTGGAGGAATTCAGGCCTCCAAGCCTGGTGACCACTTCCTGGTTTTGTTAAAGTAGGGATTCTTTTTGAGAATGGATTAGATTAGAGGGTGGCCAAAATCTTTTATCTTACAAATTCAAATCCTGTGAGATAAATCAGAGACAATTCTTTTTTTTTTTTTTTTAAGAGTTGAGAAGATGGGCTTTCTTTTTAATTAAAGCTTTTTATTTTCAAAATATATGCAATAGACACTAACATCTATATCTCTTCATAACATAGGATCTGTAACAGTACAATTTCGGTTGCAATATAGTCTCTTAATTGTTGTTATAGTTCAATTATGATGTCAGGGGGCTAAGACAGTGCTAAGTCACTAGTCTCACTCTCCCAGAGCCATCTAGGTCCAATGGCCAGATATAGATCAGGACAACTGGAGATGGCCTTGTATACAGTGGGAGACCTTAGTCTATTTAAGTTCTTTAAACATCATTTAAACATTTAAATTTTAAATTAAACTTAATAATAATAATTAGTACATTTACTTAAATCAAACATTTAAATTTAAACATTAAACATTTGAACAACAGTGTTTGTTGACTTCATAGGAAGTTAGGGCTCCTGATTTTTCTTTTTTTCTTTCTTTCTTTTTTTTTTTTTTTTTTTTGGCGAGGCAATTGGGGTTAAGTGACTTGCCCAGGGTAACACAGCTAGGAAGTGTTAAGTTTTTGAGACCAGATTTAAACTCAGGCCCTCCTTAGACTTCAGGGCTGGTACCATCCACTGTACCATCTAGTTACCCCCAAGTTCCTGCTTTTCCCTTTTTAAAAGATGTTTCACTGTTCTTCTCCCAGCCAAAGGTGGTTGCATTTCAATGGGACTATGATTTCTTTATCCGCGTTATAGCCTAACTTAATTCCCATCAGACAGGCTAAATTGCTCAGCATGACCTTCAAGGCCCTCACATTCGAGCTCCACAACATCCATCGGACCTTATTCCCCACTATTAACTCATCCTGTTATAGTGAAATGTGTCCTTTCAGAAGAGGTCTCTTTCCTTTGAGTCACCTTATCATTTATACTCTTACATGGTACACATCTATGCTACTACTTTGGATATATTTACACTCTTTACATTGTATACAACCATGTTTGTGTTGTATATACTCACACTGACACGGTGTGTAGATGTTTACTCATATAGCGATATTTCATTAGTTCTTTCTCTGGAAATGGATCTTTTGTCATGAGTCCTTTTAAATTCAAATCTAGTTGGACTATGGTTAGATCCATTCAAAGTTAAACTGACAGAGAATTAATGTGCCTAACTTCCCAAAGCCCTCCAATACTTACTGTTCCTGATTTGGGGTCATCTTTGCCAATTTTTAGGGTACAAAATAAAATGTAAATTATGTTTTTGATTCACATTGCTCTGAAGAACTTTGTGCAGATGATTTAATAGCTGGAATCACCCCCTCAACACCCATGATTCCCTCTCCACACTGGTGTGGTAGGCCTAAGATACATTGCTAATCACAGATTATTGAGGTACCATGACTGCTCACACTGTTTTAGAAAATAGTCTCCTGTTTATGTATATTTGCTGGACTTAGATCAAAACATCCCTGTTCTCCATCTGGTTCTTCTTACCCATTTTTATAAACTGTGTAACTTCATTCAAAACCAAAATAGTTTCCCTTATTATTTTCCACTGGTACGTCCTGTATGCTGCTGCTGCACTGTGTTGTGTCATTGTCCTGTATCTCTACTCTGAGGTTACCATTCAGGAAATCTGCATCCTGGCAGCCCTGGGGCTGTAGCTTTGGGTTCTCATGGTGCAGCTGGTTGTTAGTTTCTGTCTGCCTGAGTGAGACAAGCAAGAGAACTGTCTCAAGCCTAGGGCACAACTAGCAGCTGCAAAACAAATATGGTTTTGGTTTTTATTCTTAATCATTGCATTGATTCTTAGAAATGATTTAAAATAGTTTTTTGGCATTAAAAAGCACATAAATTAATAACATATCAATACTATTATGATTCTTACAAAGTACTAAGACAGTGGAATTGATAGAGACAATAATTATCTAATTTAGCATGGTGCAGTATGATTGATCTGATCCTACAAGGAAATGTTATGGGCCAGAACTTGAAACAAGGTACTGAGTGGAATTGAAGAGACAATAGTTAAATCTAATTTAGCATTGATTTAATCCTATACAAATAATGGTTTCCTAGTGATGTAATGATTGGAGTATACTCAGTGCACAGCATATAAGCAAGAAGCTCCCAGGGCCAATCACAGAAACCCACAAGCCCACTCTCTTGGAGGTAGAGTCAGATTCATTCCATTTTCTACCTTTGTGCTGGCTGGAGGCTTATTCAGAGGGAGCTAGAGACAGAAGCTGGAAGAGACAAAGGACTAGTGGTAAGAGCTCTTGGAACCAAGAAGAGATAGCCTCTAAGAAAGCTAACCGGACTATTTTGAAGGAGACAATAAAAGATCTGAACTTTTAGCTCCTGGTTGCATTTGGGGTGATTATTGAACTGAACTGAAACTAAGGCTGCTCCCAGAAGTCTCCCAAGAAATCTGCTCTCAGAGAAAACTATATTCTGGAGAAGAATGTTACATTTTGGCGCCCAATGTGGGGCCAAGAACCTTCATCTGTGATCCAGAAATTAGGGTGAGTACAACAAGGAAACTTTGTTGAAGAGCTAAAGTGGAATTTCAGCTGAAATGGGACAGATGTTTAGAAAACAGCCTTCTGTTTCTCTTTAAGGAAAATGTCCAGAGAGCATTGTCAGGGTTATGAAAAGCCAAGATTTAATTATAACTTGGGAGTAGATCGTTGATCTTTTAAAAACTGTACAGTACACATCTTCTTGAGTCTCTAAGGAAAAAAAAATTTGAATCCAGATGAGTGGAAATTAGTAGGAGAGCAACTAGGTGAATACTACAATTCCAATCCAAACTCAATTTCCAAAAATATACTTTATACATTCAATTTAATACAACTGCCTTTAAGAAATTATATAAGTACTAGAATAAGAAAAAAGAAGAAAGAGCAGGAGGGGGAGGTGGCCACTAAACTAGGTGAAAAGGATGAAGAATCAGAAAAGAATGGAGTTAAGTGCAATTCTGAGTGTGGCACTTCACAATAGGAGCATTTCCCATTCCCTGATCTCCCTCCCTCAATTAATCCTTCATGGGTGGAAAAGAGGAAGGAGCAGAAACATAATCAGCATCTCCTATGAAGCAGCCTATGACAAGATTACAAAAGGCATTGGTCAAGTCTAAGAGAGAAAGACAGGATGGATCTGATTTAAAAATTAAATACATACCCTGTGATTGAAGAGCTTGATCTTTCAGGTAAACAAAAGAAAAGATATACTCCTTTTGATCTGGGAAAAAAATTAAGGATTTGAAAAAAGGTTGCACTCTTTATGGGACTACATCATCTTATGTTAAGATGTTACTAGATAATTTGGCTTGTGAAATCCTAACCCCCAGTCATTGGAAATCCATAGCAAGGACATGTTTAGAACCTGGACAAAACTTGTTGTGGCTTTTGGAGTATCATGAATTATGTAGGATTCAAGCCCAATGAAATAGGCAAACTGGAATTAACATACAAATCACTTTTGACCAACTAGCAGGTGAGGGTCAGTATGGAGAGAAGTCAGAACAGATTAATTATCCCATAACAGTGTATGAACAATAAAAAAGCTGCAATAAAAGCTTGGGGTTTTCTCCCAGGGAAAGATTGGGGGGAAGCTTCACAAAAATAGAGCAAGGTCCTAATGAACCTTTTACGGATTTTGTGGGATGTTTGCAGATAGCTGTCATAAGAACCATTGGAGAAAATGCAGCTACAGAAATAATTACCAGACATCTGGCTAAGGAAAATGCTAATGAAGTTTGCAGAAGAATTATATGGGGACTACATGAAGATGTTCCTTTAGAGGAGATCATAAGACACTGTGCCACAGTGGGCACAAATGCTTTTTATACCCAGACTATGATGAACATGGGAAGACAGGGTCCCTCTTAGCAAGGGATTTCTAGAGAAAATCGCCGGATGTTTTCATTGTAGAAAAATAGGACATTGTAGAGCTCGGTGTAGATATAGAGATAGAGTGAGAGGACAGGGTGAGAGAATAAAACCCAAAACTCTATGTCCAAAATGCCACAAGGGCTTCCACAGGGCCTCAGAATGTATATTGATCCAGAGAAATGAGAGGCAGGGCCCAGCCCCAAAATATCATACAAAAGACAGGTGGGGCATGATGGCAGCTGAGTTTATACCCAGAGAGTCTTTAGAAGTTCAGGACTCTGATGTGTTCTATTAGCCAAAAAGCAATCAGACGGCAGAAAGGGATTACAATTGGGGAGAATACAGGCTTTTTAAACCAATAGAGCAGTATCCAGTGCAAACAGCTCCAATGCAATTGCCAGATGATGAGGAGAGATCTAGAAAGCGGTAAATAGAAGGGAATTAGATAGGTTAACTGCTTGGGAGAAAGGGTTTGCTTGTATTCCTAACAAATGGAGAAGATGGGTGGCAATGAGCACCTGGAGAGAGAAAGAAAAAGAGAAACTTCTGGAAACAAAGGAGAAGACCTAAGAACAAAATCTGCAGGAATCATTGGATTCCCTAACACAAGATAAGACTGTTGCAAGACTTGAAAAACAGCAGGAATCATTGGATTCCTTGAGATGAAAAATTGATGATGAGACTATTGCAGGACTTCAAAACTTATAGGAATTATTGGATTCCCTAACACAAGATAAGACTATTGCAAGAGTTGAAAACCATCAGGAATCATTGGATTTCTTGAGATGAAAAATTGATGATGAGACTATTGCAGGACTTCAAAACTTATAGGAATTATTGGATTCCCTAACACAAGATAAGACTGTTGCAAGACTTGAAAAACAGCAGGAATCATTGGATTCCTTGAGATGAAAAATTGATGATGAGACTATTGCAGGACTTCAAAACTTATAGGAATTATTGGATTCCCTAAAACAAGATAAGACTGTTGCAAGAGTTGAAAACCATCAGGAATCATTGGATTTCTTGAGATGAAAAATTGTTGATGAGACTATTGCAGGACTTCAAAACTTATAGGAATTATTGGATTCCCTAACACAAGATAAGACTGTTGCAAGAGTTGAAAACCATCAGGAATCATTGGATTTCTTGAGATGAAAAATTGTTGATGAGACTATTGCAGGATTTCAAAACTTGCAGGAATTATTGGATTCCCTAACACAAGATAAAGACTGTTGCAAGAGTTGAAAACCATCAGGAATCATTGGATTTCTTCAGATGAAAAATTGATGATGAGACTATTGCAGGATTTCAAAACTTGCAGGAATTATTGGATTCCCTAACACAAGATAAGACTGTTGCAAGAGTTGAAAACCATCAGGAATCATTGGATTTCTTCAGATGAAAAATTGATGATGAGACTATTGCAGGACTTCAAAACTTATAGGAATTATTGGATTCCCTAACACAAGATAAGACTGTTGCAAGAGTTGAAAACCATCAGGAATCATTGGATTCCTTGACATGAAAAATTGATGATGAGACTATTGCAGGACTTCAAAACTTATAGGAATTATTGGATTCCCTAACACAAGATAAGACTGTTGCAAGAGTTGAAAACCATCAGGAATCATTGGATTTCTTGAGATGAAAAATTGTTGATGAGACTATTGCAGGATTTCAAAACTTGCAGGAATTATTGGATTCCTGGCCATGAGCTAATGGACAATATATTCCTTTTGGACTATTTGTAGGACTTATGGACATGTATAATTCCTCATGTTGATTCATGTTATTTGTTACATCACTACTAGCCTGTGTTATGTTACTATGTGCTTGTGTAATTTATGTAATTATGTGTAATACCTCCCATATTGACGTATTAATGTTTTAAGAGTGAGCCCCTTCAAAAACCAAATAATCTGATTTGATTTCCCACTTCCTTTGGTGTTTTCATCTCCCTTCCTGAGATGTCAGGGAGGGCATGACCACCTCCTCTTTTTATGGTATTTTCACTTCTTTTTTGAGCAGTCAAGGAAGGTGTGATTACCTTCTTTTTTGGGGTTCTCACCTCCTTGAGAAGTCAGGGAGGTCATGACCACATATGTTCTAAATCAAAAGAAAGCTGGAGATGTTATGATTCTTACAAGGTGCTAAGTCACTGGAATGGACAAGAAACAATAAATATCTAATTTAGCACGATTCAGTATGATTGATCTGATTCTACAAGGAGATGTTATGGGCCAGAACTTGAAACAAGGTACTGAGTGGAATTGAGGAGACAATAGTTAAATCTAATTTAGCATTGATTTAATCCTATAACAAATAATGGTTTCCTAGTGATGTAATGACTGGAGTATATTCAGTGCACATCATATAAGCAAGAAGCTCTCAGGACCAGTCACAGAAACCCACGGAGGTGGAGTCAGATTCATTCCATTTTCCACCTTTGTGCTGGCTGGAGGCTTATTCAGAGGGAACTAGAGGCAGAAGCTGGGAGAAACAAAGGACTAGTGGTAAGAGCTCTTGGAACCAAGGAGAGAGATAGCCTCTAAGAAAGCTAACTGGACTATTTTGAAGGAGACAATAAAGGATCTAAACTTTTAGCTCCTGGCTGCACTGGAGGTGATTATTGAACTGAACTGAAACTAAGGCTGCTCCCAGAAGTCCCCCAAGAAACCTGCTCTCAGAGAAAAGTATGTTCTAGAAAAGAACGTTACATAATACTTAATTGGGGAGAGGATTGTATTTGTTTAGAAAGACTAGGGAGTCCTGGCTCAATCACTTGGTACCATAGGTTAGAACCAGAAGGACACTTGAGCCAGGCTAGAAAGATCTCAGTTAAAGAGTAGAGAAGGTTTCAATTTCCCAACTAATTCTCCCAACCTCTGTGATTTAGGGAAAGTCATTTAACCTTTTGAAGTCCTAATACCTTCATCTATAAAATGAGACACTTAGATCTGATCTCTAAGGTCCCTTACAGATTTAAATCTTGGACCTAAGGTTGAGGTATATGTTATTGGTGGAGATGGAACTTCAGCTGAGATGTCGGGTAAGTTATAATCAAGCAAATTATACTATTCGGGGCCTTGCTTTTCATTGTAAACTGAGGACTGGTGGAGTGGGTGGAAGAATGCCTCTTCCTTTCTATAAACTAAAAGTTCTGTGGGCTCATTCTCACATTGAAGGCTCTTGGACTAGACCAGCTGTCTTCCCCATCCTCCTGCCTGTACCTAGGCAAAAGTGAGGAGTAGGTGGTTTGTCTTAGAGATGCTTTCATCCTTCTCTCTGTTCTTCTCTCTATTGGTTCCTGAGCTGGTTCTTGAGAAGGGGTGTGTGTGTGTGTGTGTGTGTGTAAGAGAGATAGAAAATGTATTTGTATGTTAAAGAGAGACAAAAAGTGTGTGATTGTATGTAAGTGTGAGAATGTGTATGTGTGAGAGAGAGTTTGTGTGTGTGTGTGAAAGAGAGACAGAAGGGGATTTAAGAGAAAGACAATATATATGTGAGTATTAAGAGAGACAGATAAAGTATGTGTGTAGATGTGAGAATGTGTATGTATGTTTGTGTGTGTGAGTGAGTGAATGAAAGAGAGAAAGGAGAGAGGAGAGAATGTGTATTGGTGGGAGGAATATATTTGGTAGTTGGGTTCCCAGTCCAACCCACAAAACACTACTATAATGTGGCTGAAGTATTATATTACTGTACAATAAATAATGATGGGAACTCTCCATGGAAGTTGTGCCATACATTCTCTTTGCCAGGTGTCACTTATAAAAAACCCTTAAAATATAGTACTCTTTAAAAAAAAAAAGCAGCCTTATTGATTAAATATGTTTATTTAGATTGACCTGAGAATTTAACTGATATAGGCATATACTAGTATAACTTGTATACCAGTCTTTGAAGGGACAATCCATTCCATATTTCAAAAAGCCAGCTTAGAAGAAATAGCCAGTAAGTTGGTTGGATTGCTGTAGGGCTGTGCTAGATAGAGCTGGTGACTTGGGGGTTTATGGTTGGTAAAGGTTTTCCCTCTTCACGGGTGATATTTTTGGCAGCTCCAGACCTTTTTGCTCAGAAGAGTTCGACAAATATTCACTCATCAAAGTCCCTAACCTTTGATTAGGCGGGCTTGTGTCAAAATTGCCCGACCAGGAAAATAAAGAGAGTGCCTCTGAAGGGGAAGGGTTCCTGGCCTGTCATTTGGCTCCCAAGAGCTTCCCACAAAGGATTAGGATGATCTTCCAGGCTCATCCCTGGCCCATGGCCATCCCCCTTTGAAGTCTGCTCTTAATGAAGGCTCAAATATATACAAAGGTATAGGAAGAGCTGATGACAAGAAAGCTCTTGGATAATGAAGAGGTACTGTGGAACTAGAACAAGGCTGATAAGTAAAAAGGAATTGGCTGGAATCTATAAACTTGGGAGCTCAGGAGCCTGACTTCTGATTCCTAGGAAGACTCCATTATTGAAGGTTTCGATTGTAAGCATTTACTAAGAACCCATATAACTTCACAAAGAACAAGCGCCACCAAACCAACCTCCCTTACTTTTTTGTCAGTGGTGGGAAGTAGTACTTTGGCCCATGTTGTATATTTAAATTTTAGTCAAGTACTTAGGAGAATCATACCAGCCTGGTGGTCAAGATGAAGAGATGTGGAGGGGGGGAGCACAGGGGAATGATTTGGAATCACCTCCCAGAGTGGTTCCCCTCATGTTGATTTGAACACGGATCAAGGTCTCCAATGAATGACTGGATAAATAAAGTATGTGAAAGGAACTCTCCTAGTCAATGGGGTTCACAGATACAGAAATAAAACTGTACCTGTTCTCAAGGAGCTTACATTTCAATAGGAAGATACGACCCAAATACCAGACTGAACGTAAGGGGCAAATGTTTTGGTCTGGATTGTCACAGTTATAGTGAGTAGAGCCTTATGGCGTTGCTTGCTCCTGTCTGAGTTTTTGTGGTATCTCTTGGATTTCTCCTTTTATTGTCTCACTTCTCCTTGTTCTCCTCTGCAGATTCATTATCTATATTCTCCATGACTGAGGGTATTCTTTGAAACTGCCCTGGGGCCTCTTTTCTCTCTTTTAAGAACCTCCTCAGCTCCTATGGGTTCAGTTGTCTATTTCAGCCCTAATCATTTTCCTGAATTGCAGTCCCAAGTGTATATTAAACATTTCACATTAGATGTCCTTGGCTGCTTCCCCTGCCTCAGAGCCTTTCTCTTTCTGATCATCATTATCCTCCCAGTCAGCCAGGTCCAGAACCTTGGTGTTATTCTGGCCTCCTACCTCCCTCTCATCCCACGTGTCCCATCCATCGCCTACTCTTATTTCTCTCTCCCTGTTTCTTCCATATGTCTCCTTCTCTTTACTCACAGTCTCCATTTTAGTTCAGACTCTCCTGGACTTCACCACAGCCACTAATTGTTCTTTCTGTCTCAAGTGTCTCCAGGTTCCAATCCATCTTCCACACTAAAGTGATTTTCCTAAAGCACAAGTCTGATTATGTCACTCCTACTCAATAAACGCCAATGTCTTCCTGCTGCCTCTGGGATCAAATATAAACTTTAATAAGCTTTTCTAACTTAGCCCCAACCTACTTTTCTAGCCTTATCATATACACTAATCCCTTAAGGGCCTCTCTGATCTTGCCAAACTGACTGTCTTGCTTTTCCTCATGCATGACACTCAATTCTATTTCTATGCTTTTGCCCTGCCAGAAATGCCCTCCCTTCTCCCCTCTGCCTCTTCAAATTCCCTGTTATTTTCAGAATTCATTGTAAGCATCACTTGCTATATAGCCTTTCCTGATTCCCCAAGTTGCTAGTGTCTCTCCTAGAAGTTACTTTGTATTTTAAAATGTTTTAAAGTATTCATATATGTCTGCATTGTCTCCATTGCTTGAATGCAAGTTTCTTGAGGACAAAGAAGGAGTTTTTGTGCCCTTTTGTACCCCTAGAACCTTGCATACTACCTGGCATGTAATACTTCTTGATTGATTGATTCCAATAGCAATAACATTAATTTGATTTCTGTTCTCAGAACAAGAGATGGAAAGGATATGTGTTTCAGAGGCAGGGGGAGGGGAAGTATGGGAGGTGGTACCAACATTGAAACATGGTCTGGATAATAAGATGTATATACTCAATGGCTCTTGGCTTCTTGGTGGATAGCTAAATGGGATGGAAAGTATGGGATCAGCTGCAGAGAGGTTAGGGGGCAGAGTGATTTAATCGGGGGCCCCACCCACCCACCACCATGGTGGAGCTGGCTAAACTCTTCTGAGCAAAAAGGTCTGGAGCTGCCAAAAGTATCACCCGTCTGTATCTGAAGTTGCTATGCCTGGAAGGGAGAAATGGGACAGCAGGGGATCAGATGGCAAGATAGCTGTTCTGCCAGAGCCTGTTTTCCTGGATAGAATGCAATTCAGAGGGCCTGAAAGCTCTCTTCTTGGTGCTGGACCATTTTTGATATTTTGATTATTTGGATGAAGGCCTGTTTAATCCAATTTTCAGGTGACAAAAAGCTGGGGGAAATACCTAATGTGCTGGATGTTGGAACCAGGATCCAGAAAAACCTTGTCAAAGCAAGGATGATGAATGGGTCCCATGGGATGCAATTTATAGGAAGAAATGTGAAGTTCTGCATTTTGGTTCAAAAAATCAATTTCGAATGCAGAATGGGTACACTGTAGTTAAATAGGGAGAAGGGTAGTTTTCTTGGACTATAAGACTATTTTTTTTTCTAACAGATGAGTTGACAAGATAATGTGGAACCTAATGGAATTCTAGGGTCAATCAGAACACAGGAATGAGGAGGGTGATATTGTGGTGATCTGCCTCATTTGGCTTGTCGTCGGTACTGTAGTTTAGAAAGGATGTTGACAAGCTGTAGTGTCCAAAGGCAACTAGGACACAGGACAGCCTTGGAATTAGGGGTGTTTAGCTTGGAGAAGACTCAGGGAAGACACTGTAACTTTCCTTTACTACTTGAAAGGCTGTTGCAAGGCGAAGGGATTAGGCTTGTTTTGTTTGGCTCCAGAGAGACCCGGAGCAGATTGGTGGATGCCTCAAAGGCCCATCTAGGATTGATGTCAGGAAGAACTTCCTAAAATTAAAGCTGCCTGAGAGTTCAACGGGCTGCTTGGAGATGGTGGTTTCAGTGGCAACTGGATGCCCACAAACTGGGGGCATGTGTTATAAAGAATATTCCTGAGTGATACAGGTTATACTTGGTGATTTTGGGGGGTCCCTTCCAATCAGTGGAAAATAACCACGTCAGCATTAAGCTTGGCTGTTTTCTCTATTCTTCTACCAAACCTTGCACGATTACAATGTAAGATCCATAAGAGCAGAGATGGGATGGATTCTCTAGTACCTGGCAGGATTCCCCCATCACAGTAGGTGCATAAAACAGGCTTGATGATGGATTGTTTTTCTAGCTCCCCTTCTGAATTCTTCCTGCTCTGCTCCTAGCTTGTGAAAATTGAGGGAGGAGGAGGCTGGGAGCCACTGAGTAGTACTAGAGGAACATGTCTACAGCTGGAATAAGTTGCCAGGGTAAAAGGCCGGAGCCATGGCTCTTTGCCATTCATGCCCCTAAGCCTCACAGAAATCTGAGTACTGTGTAGCGTGGCTGCTTTGAATAATCCACAAGGATGTGCAGCAGAGCATCCAGTTACACAAGTAACTCCCAGCTTTGGGCTGGTGGTAAGGTGAGCCTGAGGCATCCCTGAGCTGCAATGAAAGCAAAAAAAAAGAAAAGAAAAAAGCCTCCTTTGCATTCAGCCTGCCTTCCATGAGTCTGCCTGTATAATTGTGCTGCTGCTGCTGCTGCTTTATCTTAAACAAAACAAAACAAAAAAGCATCTCAAGAAATTCAAAACTGGCTCCTGCTGACAGCAGCCAAAGCTTTCCTGAGTGTCAGCTCTCTAATGAGCCTCGGAGTTCTGACCCAGCACAAGGCCTGCCATTGAGTGCACACACGTGGCCAGGGTTCCAGGGAGAAGTGCACAATGCCATCTTTGATGTGCTGCTCCCCTCAGAGTTCATTATGCAGATTGTGCCTCTCTCTAGGCTGCTTTCCCTGGCCCCCTCACTCTCCCTTCTCCATTGTCTCAGAAGGGCACCACACCATGGTCTGGATCTTGGTGTCTCCGGCCGAATGCCTGGTGTTGTTGGGCAGAGGCAGGGCTCTCCCTAACCTTTGCAGGCTGGCAAGAGGAAAACAAAACGGAGTGATATTGGGCTGGCGTTGCTCCGGAGTGGGTGGTCAGGGAAGCCTGCTGTGCTGAGGCCCTTTGGCCTTCTAGCTGAGCCTCTTGGGAGGCAGCATGGTATGGTGGAAAGAACTGGCATGGTGTCAAAAGCCCTGGATGTAAATCCCAGCTTTTCCATCTGCAGCCTGTATAATCCTAGGCAAACTCTACTTTGGGCTAGAGAGCTCCTAAGGATCAGAGCCTGTGGTCTTCTCAGCCTTCAGGCTTTAATGGGTTTGAGTTTAAATGTGTCACACGATCAGAGGGACCTGCTTTGTTACCTGAGCCTAGGATCAAAAACCAGATTTCCTTCTCATTAGCTCTCCACACAGGCTTTTTGATTTGCTTGTTTGTTTTTTTCTCTCACATTTTTTAGCTCTTTGATTCCTGGAATTAAGGGATCCCAAATGAGCACATTTTTAGGCCTTTTTCATTTGTGACATAACTAGATTCTGAACTCTTTCCAGATGTGGATACTTTTGCATTCAAGACCTCTTGCTTCATTGAGGTCACAAATCTTCCTCGTCCTGGGAGCCCTGGAATCCTGGAGAATTTGACAAACAATAAAAAACTGCTCCTTATAATTGTTTTGGTTAGTTTTGAGATTTAACTTCTACCTCGGTCTCATTTATAGCACAGAGGATATAAGACTTGGGCAGTATTGTTAAGTGGTGCATGGGAAGAGTACTATGTGTGGGGTCAGAGGACCTGGGTTCCCATTCTGGCTCTTTCACTTACTCTGTAAGTGACCTTGGACAAGCTGCTTTTCTCTGGACCTCAGTTTCCTTCTCTGTAAAATGAGGACAGTTGATCTAGATGGCTTCTAGGGCAGTTGAGTAGCACAGTTGATAAAGTACCAAGTCTGGAGTCAGAAAAATCTGAATTAAAATCTGGCCTTAGATGCTTACTAGCTGGGTGACCCTGGTCAGGTCACTTCACCGTGCTTCAGTTTCCTTGTCTGTAAAATGAGCTGGAGAAGGAAATGGCCAATCAGTCTAGGATCTTTGCCAAGAAAACCCCAAATGGGGTCACCAAGAGTTGGACACAACTGGATAACAGCAACAAAAGGGACCTTCCATTTTTGATTTAATGATCTTTCCTAGTGGTTCTGTTCCACAGAGCGGGACCAGGAATAGCCAAAGGGAACCACATGCATGGTCCCAGCTCAAGGTCAGAAAGCCACTTTCCTGAAATGAATGCTACTCCTTTAAGGAAGGAAAATGGCACCCTGGCTTCAAGTGAACCCTTGTATTCTTTGAGAACTAACCAAGATTTTAGAGCATCCACAGCTTGAGTTGCCTCCATTACTCTGTGGGGTTTACTTTCTCTTTAGGAAGTTCCATTCTTTGTCATTTGGAAGGCTTGACAGAGCCCTACTGATTGGTGTTTATCGAAGATTAAGACACAGAATGCTGAATTTTCATTTCCACCTTTCTTATTGCTCCATTTGCCTTCATTATCCCAACCCCATCCCAAAGTCCAGCCCTTGACACATTTAAGATCAAAACAATAAGGTACAATGATGAGCAATTCGCCCCAAAGCCAGGAAGAGCTGGATTTAAGCCCAGCTTCCACTATTTAATAACAGTGTGAGATTTAACCTCTCTGGCTCCCTAAGAATCTCCTACACTGGAGATATGACAGGTCTAGTCATTGTTCCTAACCTAATTTTTTTTATTAAAGCTTTATATTTTCAAGACATATGTATGGATACTTTTTAACATTGATTCTTGTAAAACCTTGTGTTCCAATTTCCATTCTCTTCTCCCCAATCCTTCCCCTAGATGGCAAGTAATCCAATATGTGTTAAACATGGTAAAAAAAAAATACATTAAATCCAACATATGCATTCCTAAACTAATAAGAAACAGAGAAGTAGGTAAAATCAGGCTTCTGGAGCAAGAATCAGTCACTCAGCCAATATTTATTTAAAATAGTTACCCCATGCTAGACACAGAGAGGGGACTCTGGCACAAAATGAAACAGTTGCTGCTCTCCGTGAGTTTACTTTCTTTAGAGGGCCCACATGTGAGTACAAACAAAATAGCTCCAAGACAAATTTTTACAAGGTAATTTGTTGGCAGGATTGGGAAGAAGGAGGAAGGAAGAGTTGGTGTGTATTTGTTTGCTCTGAGTTTTAGAGGGGGCTGGGGATTCTTAAAGGTGAGGAGGAAGGAAGGAGGAGGAACTACATTCCAGGCATGGAGAGATAGAGGTGGAGGGAGAAGGCCCAAAGGTGGGGGATGGAAAGTTACATAAAACTCTAACAAGAAACCAGTTTGAACCATAGGGTTATTGGAGGGGGGAAATAAAGCCAGAACAATGGACAACTAAGTCCAAATCAACAAATGTGTATTAAGGACCTACCATAATTCAAGCAGGAAGCTAAGTGGTGCAGTGGTTAGAACACTGGGCTTGGAATCGGGAAGGCAGAAGTTCTAATTTGGCCACACTTACCAGCTGTGAGATCCTAAGCAAGTCCCTTAACCCTGTTTACTTCAGTTCCCTCATTTGTCAAATGATCTGGAGAATGAAATAGCCAATCACTCCAAAATCTCTGCCATTTTGGGCTCACAAAAAAATCAGACATGATCAACAACAATAAATAAATATTCCAAGCACTGAAGACGTAAATGCAAAAGCCAAAGTCAAACTCTCCTCAAGGAGCTTATTTTCCACTGGGAGGAGGGAGGAGATGATGTTGGTATAAATACAAAATGTTTTCAAGATAATTATTTTACAAGGGTAAGGATACTCCCCCAACTGGTCAGAAGGGGAGGGATTCAGGAAAAACTCTCTTATGAACAGAAACAAAGAATATAATGTTTACATCACCTCCCTTGCAGGATGGATGTGAGTCAAGTGTTCTGTGTTCCTTGCAGGCTTACCTCTACAAATGGGGCTTACTATTATGATCCCAGATATCTTTTCCAGCCTTAAAGGGTGATGTTTCTATTTTTACCTGTAGGGAGGTGGACTGCTTCCTCATGGCTGGCTAGAGCTGACTGAAGTACTTTGGATATGAAGTGAAACCCCATTGTTCTTTGGTTGTCAGACTGGGAGGGAGCTATGGGTGTGAGGAGAAATCTAGGGCAGTAGAGTTTGCTAACTGCTGGTTGTGGATTTTTTACTGGGCAGGGCTAACTTTACTACCAAAGGTTCTGACTCTTTTTTTATACTTTTTTTTGTTAAAGCTTTTTATTATCAAAATATGAGCATGAATAATTTTCAACATTGACCCTTGCAAAACCTTGTGTTCCAAATTTTTTTTCTTCCTTTTCCCCACTTCTTCCCCAGATGGCAAGTAATCCAATATATGTTAAACATGTGGAATTCTTCTATACATATTTCCACACATCATGCTGCACAAGAAAAATCTGATCAAAAAGGGAAAAAAATGAGAAAGAAAACAAAATGCCAGCAAAGAACAACAAAGAATGAAAATACCATATTATGATAAACATTCCGTTCCCACAGTCCTCTCTCTGGGTGCAAATGGCTCTCTCAATCACAAGATCATTGGGCCTGGCCCAAATCATCTCATTGTTGAAAAGAACCACATCCACCAGAATTGATCATTGCATAGTCTTGTTGTAGTAGTATACAATGATCTCCTGGTTCTGCTCATTTCACTCAACATCAATTCCTGTCAGTCTCTCCAGGCCTCTCTGAAATCATCCTGCTGGTCATTTCTTATAGAACAATAATATTCCCTAACATTCATGTACCATAACTTATTTAGCCGTTCCCCAACTGTTGGGCACCTACTTGGTTTCCAGTTCCTTGTCACTACAAAGAGGGCTGCCACAGACATTCTTGCACATGTGGGTCCCTGTCCCTTCTTTATGATCTCTTTGAGATATAAGCCCAGTAGAGACACTGCTGGATCAAAGGGTATGCACAGTTTGATAGCCCTTTGGGCATAGTTAGAAATTGTTTTCCAGAATGGTTGGATCTGTTCACAATTCCACCAACAATGTATCAAAGTCCCAGTTTTCCCACATCCTCTCCAACATTCCTCATTATCTTTTCCTGTTATCTTAGCTAATCTGAGAAATGTGAGGTGATACTCAGAATTGTTTTAATTTGCATTTCTCTGGTTCAATAGTGATTTGGAGCACCTTTTTATATGACTAGAAATGGTTTCAATTTCTTCACACAATTCTGAACACACAAATTCTGAAAATTGTGTGTTCAGATCCTTTGACCATTTATCGATTGGAGAATGGCTTGAGTTCTCATAAATTTGAGTCAGTTCTCTATATTTTAGAAAGGAGGCCTTTATCAGAAGGGTTCTGACTTTTAAACTCAATACACATTTAAACAGAAACAAATCAAACTTAACTAAACCTCTTTCTATGAGGTTTTATTCTCTTATTTATAATAAAATAGGGAATATTCTTTCTTGTATCCCCATCTGCCTCTTAGCGTCATTGAAAGGAAGGGGTTATAGAAATAGGAGTTGCTATAACTTAGTGATATCTCATCCCCTTTTCTCTGTTCCATGAGAAATTTTGTTCTTTTCACCCTAAGCTCCTTCCTTCTCTTGAGCTTTCAACTCCCTGCACCCTGATTCATAGGCAGGAGGCTGCCAGAAACCCTTCTTTGGGCTAGAATTCAGACTGATGGTCCAATTCTTGGCTGAGACTGAGAAATACTGATTGAGAGGAGTCTGTAATTATGGAAATGCTTTACTTCCTATTTGGCTACATCTTCCGCCCCAAGTTGGGAATCAAATTATAGATTTCCTGATTCTTTTTGATAATAAAAAATTCCTATGATTATTCAGCTGGTAACCTTCAATCACTCAGTCAATGAGTATCATTTGCATATTATTTCCCCTTTTAGAATGTGAACTCCTTGAGGGAACCTTGGTTTGTTCTTTTTTTAATAATAGCTTTTTATTTTTCAAAATATCTGCAAAGATAGCTCTCAACGTTTACCTCTGCAAAACCTTGTGTTCCAAATATTTTTCCTTCCTTCCCCTAGACAGCAAGCAATCCACTGTAGGTTAAACATGTGCAATTCTTCTAAATATATTTCCATATTCATCATGCTGTGCAGGAAAAATCAGATCAAAAGGTGGGAGGGGGGGAAAAACCAAGAAAGAAGATGGAAAAAGCCAAGCAAACATCACCACCACAAAAAAAGTGAAAATAGTATGCTTTGATCCACATTCAGTCTCCATAGTCCTCTCCCTGGATGCAGATGCTCTTTCCATCACAAATCTATTGGAATTGAAACATCTCATTGTTGAAAAGAGTCAGGTTCATCAGAGTTGATCATCACATGATCCTGTTTACTGTGTACAACATTCTCTTTGTCCTCACTTCCTCTTAGCTTCAGTTTATCTACGTCTTTCCAGGTTTTTTTGAAATCATCCTGTTGATCATTTCTTATAGAATAATAATATTCCATTACCTTCATATACTATAACTTAATCAGCCATTCTCCAACTGATGGGCATTCACTCAATTTCTAGTTCCTTGCTGCTACAAATGCATATGTGGATCCTTTCCTCTTTTTTATGATCTCTTCAGGATATAGACCCAGTAGAGGCATTGCTGGATCAAAGGGTTTGCACAATTTTCTATAACCCTTTGGGCACAGTTCCAAGTTATTCTCCAGAATCATTGGATCATTTCACAACTCCCACCAACAATATATTAGTACCCCACTTTTCCCATATCCCACCTCAGAGTTGTCTTAATTTGCATTTCTGGGGATCTTGTTTTTACCATCTCTCTCTTTTTTAAATCATCGGTACAGCACAAGACAGTTATTAATTCTCTTTCTTTTTTCTTTCTTTTTTGGCAAGGCAGTCATGGTTAAGTGACTTGACAGCTATTATTTGTCTGAGACTAGATTTGAACTCGGTCCTCCTGATTCCAGGGTAGATGTGCTACTATCTGGCTGCCTCTTTACTAAATTACTGAATAGCAGTGTGCATATATATATATATATATATATATATATGTGTGTGTGTGTGTGTGTGTGTGTGTGTGTGTGTGTGTATGTACATGTATATATGTGTGTATATATATACATATATATACACATATATACATATATATACATATACATATATACATACATATCTAAAAATTTTGTTTGGGATGAGGAATAAACAAAAAACCAAATAAACCCAAAAAACTACAATACTCCAGACCATCCCTACCCTTCAGGTGCTAATGAGGGAGACAATATGAACATATTTATATACAAAAAGTTTTGGGGGTGTCTGGACCTCCATTTTTTGGGAAGGCTTAGAAAATCCCCATCCAGAAACTCCCACCCATGCATCTGCTCTGTAATTCTCACTGTAACCAGGGCCATCTCCAGTCCTCCTGATCTCTGTCTGGCCACTGGATCTAGATGGCTCTGAAGGAGAAAGGGAGGTTGATGACTTTGTCCAGCTCTCTCTCAATTCAATCCAATTCACTTGCAAGTCAGAGTATCACCTTCCTGACATCAAGGTCCTCCTTCAGAATGAAGGACAAACTACTACAACAAAATCTTGATGAGATTTTAAATCTTCCTGCTTCTGAAGGCTCTCTCTAAAGATCATTTTTTTTTTGTTGTTGTTGTTGTTGTTTGAAGGAAGAGGCTCTAAACTTCTGAAGGCATCTGGAAAGGCCTCTTGAAGGAGGCCATTAAAGCCCTTTCTTTAGGAGAGCCAAGGTAATACATAATCTAGTTTATATCTATGTAGCTCTATCTAGAACTCTGATCATAGAAATTAGTCAAACCTAGGCTCAGACCCTAGGTAAGGACTCCTCGCCCCACCCCATCTCCGTCTCTCTCTCCTCTTCTGTCTCCCTTTTCTTGGCTGTAAAATGAAGGATTGAATTCAATAGCCTCCAAGGTTTCTTTCCAATCTAAATCTATGATTCTGTGACCTTCTGATTCTCATGAAGGTAAGTAATATAATTATTCCCATTCTACAGGTGAGGAAAAGTAAGATGTGAAGAGATTTTGATCGTATAGTCAGAATATTAGAGTCAACAACTGTAATTTTTTGACTTCAAGTACTGGGCTCTTTCTTGAACAGACTGTATTCTCCCTAGTGTCCTTAGTGAGCCGAATAGTGACCTGTCTACCTACAGAGATCAGAACTTTGAATTTTGTCAAAACTGAAGAACACCCAAGTGTTGGAAGATCCTGTTGGCAAACTGTGTAGGAGGCAGAAAGGAAAATCCTTTCTAAGCAATTCTGGTTGTCGGGAGCTGATAAGAAAGGGAGAGGGAGGAATTTATTTGATAAAATAATCCTTTTGTGTGGAAAAATCCAGAAAGCAATCCAATTGAGTAGGGAGCCAAATGTGACCTTTGGAGTGACAGAACAAACAGTGGGAAGTAACACTTGGAAGATTTCAGGAGAAAGCCCTTTTAGATCAGTGGCTTTATGTTAGTGACCCATTTGCCATGTGCAGACCATCCAAGCCTTTGATTGTGTCAAGCTCTGAGTGGGGTTTT
>NC_133620.1:453613623-453791123 GCF_048593235.1 Sminthopsis crassicaudata
TTCTATGCCCTGTTAAGAAGCAGGCCCGACCCCAATGGGTTCTCCTAGGAGAGTATGCATAGATAGAGTGGTTAGAAAAATTGACAGCAACAAATAATCTATTTCTGAGGGGTTTTGCTTAACCCTTGGTCCCCATTGTATTGAAAGGCCAAAAGAAAAGTATCTAGACAGTTAAATAGCTTTGAAGGCTTTCCAACCTCATGTCTGGTTTCCTCCAGTGCATTGTCCAGCCCCCTTTCTTGATCCCTCTTTCTTCTCCCTAATTGTTAGACTGATCTCAAACAATCTCCCCAGCTCTAATCCCTCTCTTGAGATATAGCCTTTTGAACACCTCAAATTTGATTCTTTTTTTTCTTGTTTTTTTTTTTTTGGTTATACACATACCTTAATTTTTTTTTAAAATACACATTTCTTATGAATTATGTTGGGAGAGAAAAATCAGAACAAAAGGGAAAAACCACAAGAGGAAAAAAAGGAAGAAAAAGAAAAAAAAATTGAACATAACATATGTTGATTTCCATTCAGTCTACATAGTTCTCTCTCCTAAATGCAGATGGTGTTTTCTATCCCAAGTTTATTGTGAGTGCCTTGGATCACTGAACTGCTGAGAAGAATCAAGTCTACCATATTTGATTATCGTATAATCTTGCTGTTTCTGTGTATAATGTATTCCTGGTTCTGCTTGTTTTGCTCAGCATCAGTTCATGTAAATCTTTCCAGGCCTTTCTATAATCAGCTTGTTCATTTTTTTATAGAACAATAATATTCCATTTCTTTCATGTACCATAACTTATCAAATTGGATTCTTGTAGGCATTTAAAACTTAACATGCTGAAAATAGAACTTATATCATTTTAACAGAACCCTGCTTCGGAGCTCTCCTACTTCCATCTCCTTGTCAGCCATGATTCCTCTAGGTCTTCTCTTTCTACTGTCATGGCTGCCTCTGGTATACACCTTATCACCTTCTTCTGATTGGTCTCCCAGGCTACAGACTCTCCCTCCTCTAAGTGGCCAAAAAATCATAGGTCTGATCATGTCACCTTACCCTGAGGCTTCCTATTATTTTGTTCAGTCATTATTCAGTCATGTTTGACTCATTGTGACCCTATTTGGGGTTTCTTGGTGGAGGTACTAGAGTGGTTTGTCATTTCCATCTCCATCTCATTTGATAGCTGAGGAAACTGAAGTAAACAAGATTAAATAGGACTTACCCAGGACACACATGGGGCCAGATTTGAACTCAGGAAGAGGTGTTTCTGACTCCCATCTACCTAGCTGCCTCCTTTAATGGTCTGATAGTCAAGATATATAAAAGATTAACTAAAGAAAATTAAAACTAAGAGCATTAATTCCCTCAATTGACAAGTGGTCAGAAAGAAGATAGAAACAATTCTCAAAATAACTGCAAACCTTTGGCCATATAAAAGGTTGTTTAAAATGAAACTCCTGAGTTTTATGTTTTGCCCAGTAATTTGGCAAAGATGAAAAAGATAGAAATAGTTAATTTTGGAAGAATTGAGGAAAGAAAAGCACACAAATACATTGTTGGTGGAGTTGTACAGTGACCCAACTACTCTAGGAAGCAACTAAGAATTAAGCTAAGAAAGTGATAAATGCCTATAGTCTTTGATCTATAGATCTTCCAGCTAAGTATGAGTCCCAGAGAGATACATACTACAACAAAATATCCATAGCTGTCTTTTTGGTAAGAGCCAAAAACTGGAAATAAAGTAGATGCATATTGATGAGGAATTCTTAAATAAATTGTGGTGTAATAATATTGGACCCTATTGATGCATAAGGAATAATAAATATAAAGAATTCACATTATAATAAAGCACAAGGTAACATATGTGGACTGATGAAGAGTGAAGACAACAGAGCCAAGAAAACAGTATGCTTAAAGGTTATTACAGTGTAAGTATTTTTACTTACATTGTACTTAAATTTTTTTAATACTTTTGTATTTTTTCCAAAACAAAAAACAAATCTGAATGCTATATATTTATAATACCTAAATTTGTCTGGAAGATTGGAAGATAAAATAAATTTACCTCTTTCCCTCAGCAAAAAGGCCAGGAGTGGGGCAGGATGGGGGGTAGAGAGTGGCTACAGATGTGGAATACATTTTGGCTAGTTTGACTAAATGCTTTTTCTTTTAGTTAGGAGAAATGACTTTGTCAGTGAAAGGAAGGAAAAGATATTGGGAAGATAAAACAAGATATCAGTGAATTTAATTTTTTTAAAAAGTAATTTTTTAAAAATAATAATAGTTTTTATTTACTAGATATTTGCATGGGTAATTTTACAACATTGACAATTGCCAAAACTTTTTTTTTCCAATTTTTCCCCTCCTTCCCCCCCCCACCCAGATGGCAGGTCGACCAATACATGTTAAATATGTTAGAGTATAAATTAAATACAATATATGTATACACGACCAAACAGTTGTTTTGCTGAACAAAAAGAATCGGACTTTGAAATAGTGTACAATTAGCCTGTGAAGGAAATAAAAAATTCAGGCGGACAAAATTAGAAGGATTGGGAATTCTATGTAGTGGTTCATAGTCATCTCCCAGACTTCTTTCGCTGGGCGTAACTGGTTCAGTTCCTTACTGCTCTATTGGAACTGATTTGGTTCATCTCATTGTTGAAGAGGGCCAAGTCCATCAGAACTGATCATCATAGAGTATTGTTGTTGAAGTAGTAATTTTCTTATATTGTATAAATAGGTTTTATTTATTTACTTCTTTGTGTACCAATATATCTTCCCTTCCCCCACCGCTCCTGAATAAACAAACAAACAAACAAACAAATAAATAAATAAATAAATAAACAAACAAACAAATAAATAAATAAATAAAGGACCTAGACTTTGGTTTTTTATTTCTGTCTTTGTGTCTCCAGAGCCTAGCTCAGTGCCTTGTACATAGTACTTAATGTTTCTTGATCCCAGTACTTAGCACAATGCCTGGCACAAGTAGGTGCTTAATTGATCTTGCTTGATTGATTAAAAAGTATTATTAAGTTATTGTTTACAGAAACATGGGGAAAACTAGCCTTTATTTTCCAGTGGTTCCCCTTCCCTCCCCGCCCTTTCTAAACATACACACACATTTTATATATACACATATATGTACATATATATAACATTATATATATGCATATACATACACATACATAGATATATACATATATGTATGTGTGTATGTATGTGTATATATATGTGTGTGTGTGTGTGTGTGTGTGTGTGTTTATTATGAATATTTTTTTCCCTGTGGAGGAGGGGAAGATTTCAAGAATCCAGATTTTCCCCTGCCATCTTTAATTGGCTCTGGATAAAAACAGGTTTTGCAAAATGCTGACTGTTACTTTCACTGATGATAGCAGGAGCTCCATAAATGATAATGGGTTATTTATTCCAAGCTCAGCAATCTATAGAAAAATAAAAACTCTTGAAAAAAGTGTGAAGGAATACCCATTTTTCACCTTTTCTCATGAAAAGACCCTTTTGGCCACTTTCAGGAGAACCGCTATCAGCATACTTCTGTCCTAAATGGATTAGAATAAATTTTAGAACTGGGAAGAGCACAAAGGGGCATTATCTCTCCCTTTTTTGTGCTTGATTCTTTCCAAGCCCTAATGTGATTTTGAAAACTTCTTTTCATAAATACTTTCATGTCATAATCCTGACATTCTTTCATGTGAAATAAGAATAATTCCCCATTTTACAGATGGAGAAATGAAGGCACAAAATAGGTGATTTATAAGTGATGGGACCAGGAACAGAATGAATTAATCAACAAGCATTTAATTAAGCATCCATAAATAAATAAGCACCCAATAGGGTGTGGGTGCTGAGGATACTAAAACAAACAAATGAATCATTCCCTGATCTCATACCAGTCCAATGAAGCATTTTTTATTATCCTCATATTACATGTGAGAAAACTGAGATTAAATGATTTGCACAAATGGTAAATGTGGGAATTAGGATTCAAAGCTGCATCAATCTCGGTATTCTTGCTTCTGTGTCATACTGCCCTCCTTGGTCTTATGGTGTAATTGATGCCTCTATTTCCCTAAATATGAGGAATAGAAAGCAGATTTATCTCTAGTTCTCCAACATAGATTGAAGTTTTGTGATTAATTATTGTTTCTGTATTTTAGAATTCTAGACTTAGGGCTGTGGGAACTGAGTGGGGATCACAATGCAGTATTTTCACTCTTTTTGTTATTTGTTTGCATTTTTTTCTTATTTTCATTCTTTTTTTTTCCCCCTGAGGCTGGGGTTAAGTGACTTGCCCAGGGTCACACAGCTGGGAAGTGTTAAGTGTCTGAGACCAGATTTGAACTCAGATCCTCCTGACTTCAGGGCTGGTGCTCTATCCACTGTGCCACTTAGCTGCTCCCTCATTTTCAATTTTTAAAATTTTCTTATGCAGCAAGATAATTGTATAAATATGTTTACATATTTATTGGATTTAACATATATTTTAACATGTATAACCTATATTGGATTTCTTGCCATCTAGGGGAGGGGGTAGGGGGGAAGAAGGGGAAATTTTGGAATACAAGGTTATACAAGGATCAATGTTGAAAAATTATCCATGCATGTGTTTTGAAAATAAAAAAGGTTAAAAATATGAGCTTGGACTAGATGGCCTCTGAGGTAGCTTCCATCTTTAGATTGTGATCTTTTGATCTAGATTCAAATCTTAACTCTGCTATTAAGAATTTTTGTGACTTTGGGGGAAGTCACTGTTGTTTTTCAGTTGATTAGTGATCTGGACTCCTCACGATCCCATTTGGGGTTTTCTTGCAAGGACACCTGATCACCATTTCCTTCTCCAGCTCATCCTGACAGATGAGGAAACTGAAGCAAGCAGGGTTAAGTGACTTGCCCAGGATCACAGAATTGTCTGAGGCAGGATTTGAACTCAGATCCTCTTGACCTACAACTGGTGTTCTATCCACTGCAACCCCTAGCTTCCTGAATAGCAAGAACAACTGTTAGTACTGTAGCCTACCTGGCTACAGTGTGATAGCTTGAGAGGTTCTAAGTTACTAACTCCTTGGCCAATTGTAGCTAAGTGATTATTAGTTGATTAGTTATTAGTTATTCATTTAGTGTTTCCCTCTGGAAGGAGCCGTGATCTGGAGATTGCTGGTAGATACTAACTTAGCTTTGCATCTTTGGGCATGC
This sequence comes from Sminthopsis crassicaudata, assembly GCF_048593235.1. NCBI lineage: Eukaryota > Metazoa > Chordata > Mammalia > Dasyuromorphia > Dasyuridae > Sminthopsis > Sminthopsis crassicaudata. Next base: position 453,618,833 of record NC_133620.1, read on the forward strand.
ACTTTCCCCTCTTTGAAATTGATTTGTCTTCTATAAAATGGTGTATGGGATGGTATAGACGTGTGTGGGGTGTGCACCATTTCTGAGGCTTTGGAGGTTTTTAGTGGAAGAAACTACATTATTTAAAACAAAACAAAACAACAACAACAAAAAAACTTTTACCCCAAGCCAAAATGAATGAAGAAGTTTGAATGTGCATTTGAGTGGGTGCTTTAAAGCCGACCCAGGAGCTCTTAACCTGGAGTACTGGAATAAACTTTTTTGTTGTTGTTGTTGTTTGTTTGTTTTTTTAAATTTCTGCTACTGTATTTCAGAATGATTGGTACCCTTTGTAATCCTGTGTATTTAAAAACATTCTTTTTGAGAGATCTATTGTTTTTTTCCAGACTGTTCCAGGGGTCCATCACACACCAAAATTCAGAACTTCTGGGCCTTGAGTTTGTCCAACTGGAATATCTACCTGGGAAAAGCAATTCACATGGACAACAAGGTGGCCCCAGAGTTGAAAAGAAGGGAGAGAGGGGGCAGCTAGGTGACTCAGTGGATAGAGCACCAGCCTTGAATTCAGGGGGACCTGAGTCCAAATCTTGTCTCAGACACTTAACACTTCCTGGCTGTGTGACCCTGGGCAAGTCACTTAACCCCAATTGTCTCAAGGGGGAAAAAAAAAGAAAAAAGGGAGAGAAGGGGCTGGTTGGAGTTCAGGAAACTGGAGCTCTTTTATTGACCTCGAATATCCCATGAATGCTGATATTTTTTCTGGTGAGGAACCCAATTTTCTCTGAAGAATGAAAGATGAATGTCAGAGGCAGAAGGATTTATTAAGCATCCATGATGTACCATGCAGAGTATGTTTAGTATCCCACAGAGGGAAAAGGTGATGAACTTGGTGAGTGTGAGCAGGCTGTACTTAAGAAGGAATAGTTGAGAACAGGAGTAAAGGAAACCCTTTAGGAATTGTATGAAAGGAAGAAAAGATGAGCTGATTATGTGATAAATGTAAGGGACCTCCAGAGTATCTGATTGGTACTCTCATGATGTGGGGAGAAGGGGAGGAAGGCTGTCAGCACAGGTGAACTCTGGTTCCTTCCCTTGGAGAGAGTTTGGACAAGGGTCAAACTGTTTGGGGCAAGCACATATGGGTGGCAGTTTGCATTATTAGATGGAATTCCTGAGTTGGTGACGTCACAAATCCACTTGGAGATTTCTAAGACCTGATTCAATTCCTTGTCACATAGTAGGTCTCTATTCTATGTTGAATCAATCTATGTTTTAGAAATGTGTTTTCCCCTCCAAATGTGAAGACAAGCAATTTAATAATTGCTTGTCCTCACATTTGGAGGGGAGAGAACTTGGAATTCAAACTTTTAAAAAATAAATGCTAAAGTTGTTTTTACATGGAATTGAGGAAAATAATATATATTAAACTGAATTAATCTATTTTTAATGAAATAATGATTAAGATACAAAAGAAGAATCCAATAAAGCTGAGAGTTGGTGAGCTTCAGGCAAATCAACCTGTTGTATTTACTTGTTCTCTGTGATTGGATGGCACCAGGAATTCTGGGAAATTTTTCATGTATTCATTGAATTGACCCAACCACATCAATAAGGGTATTTCAAGCTTTAGATTCAAAGATCCGCTAGTCAGATCACTGAAGCCTCTAAAATCACAGTAGGCTTAGTCTCCTGTCCTCCTGTCAGGGACAAATGACACCCATATCTTTATTACAGAAGATTGTACTCTTCAGATCTTAAGCTGGCCTGTGAGTTTTCTCTTTGAAAGCAGAGATTGAGGTGAGTTTTTTGTTTGCTTTTGCCTTTTTCAGTATTCCTAGTCTTTAGCAAATGCCAGGTATACAGTAGGCACTTAATAAATGCTAATTGATCCAACTGGAAGGAATTTTAAAGATTCCTCCTATGCCCCTTTTACATTTGCAGGTGAGGGGACTGTAAAACAGAGAGGTCAAATGATAGGACCAAAGTCACTAAGGTAGGTCAAAGAACAAATAGAAACAATCATGGAATAAAATGATAATGATGACGCAACTTACCAAAATTCCTGTGATGCAACTAAAATCATCCTCAAAGTGAAATCATGTCCTTGAGAACTTATATTAACAAGATAGAAAAAGGGCTGGTAAGTATATTGAATGTACAATTTAAATTTTTAAAAATCAATAAATAAAGTCAAACTAAGATTAAAAGAGGAAATCTTTAAAATTACAGGAGAAATAAATATGTTGGAACATAAAAAACTAAAAGCTGTTTTTTTTTGAAAAGCCAAACAAAATCAATACATCTTTAACTAACGTGATGAAAAAGAAGAGAGCAGAAAATCTAGTGAACAAAATTTTTAAAAAATGAACATGGTAAAAATCACATCATGCAGAAAATAGATCATCAAAAAGGAGCAATTACAAGAACTATGTAGTAGTTAAAGCAATTTATTGAAAGTTGAGGATTATCTACAAAGATATGCAATGTAGAAATTAACAAAGACATATCAGTAGAGTCAGAATTCAGTGGCATTCCTTTGCACTAAGGGATCCGTTTATTCAGCATTGCTCTAGGGGGAAAAAATTAGTTTCTTCTCCATGCCATTAGTGACCCACTGGTGACCATATTGTCTTAATAAGCCTGTGACCCAGCATTGGAGGCTCATTTACCTCCATTCCCTTCCTTGACTTGCAAAGCCTTGCATGGAGGTGAATAGGTCCAGCCTTTCTACCTAGATGAAAAAACTAAACAAACAATCATGAAGGCATTTGGAGAACCTTGGTGGGATGTCAGAGGCATCTAGTCCAGGGTTAGTTAAACTCCATGTGCTCTGGACCCCTTTGACATTGTGAGGAAGCTTAAGGATCCTTTCTCAGAATCATTTTTTTTTAATGCGTAAGATAAAACACATGATTAGAAAGAAAACCAAAGATTAATTGGTTGGGTTTTTTCCCCTTCTAGGCTAGTCACAACTTCTATCTGATTTATTTTTCTCAATTGGTAAAATTGGGATAAAAATATCATTTAAGCTCCTAAGGTTGTTATAAAGATAAAACGAGAGAATATTTATAAACAACTTAGCACAATGCCCAGCATGTATTAAATAAATGCTTTTTTTTTTCCTTTCTCCCTTCCTTCCTTCCCTCCTTTTCTTCCTTCCTTTTCTCCTTTCCTTCCTTCCTCTCTCCTTTCCTCCCTTCCTTTTCTTTCCTCCCTTCCTTTTCTCTTTTCCTCCTTTCCTCTCTTCCTTTCTCCTTTCCTCCCTTCACAGATACCTTGAACTCTATCTATAGACTCCCTGGGGGTCTGTAGGCTAGATAAGGGCTCTTGATCTAATCCCGAGGTCCTCAAACTTTTTAAATAGGGGGCCAATTCACTGTCCCTCAGACTGTTGGAGGACTGACTATAGTAAAAACAAAAGCTCACACTCTTGTCTCCGTCTCTCAGCCCATTTGCCATAACCCGGCAAGCTGCCAGGCAGTAGTTTGAGAACCCCTGATCTAATCCAACCTCCTCATTTTACAGAGAAAGGAACTGAACGATAGAGAGAGGTTATAATTTCTCCAGGATAATATAGTTTAGTTACAGATGAAGGATTTCAATCAGATCCTTGGACTTTGCCTAGGAGCAGCTAGGTGGTTCAGTGGATAGAGTAAAGGGCCAAAAGTCAGTAATCTGGCCTCAAATCTGGGATTTACTTTGTGACCATGAACAAGTCACTTAGCCCTGTTTGCCTCAGTTTCCTCAGCTATGAAATGGGCTGGAAAAGGAAATGACAAACCACTCTGGAATCTCGGCCAAGAAAACTTAAATGCAGTCACAAAGAATTGGACACGATTGAACAACAACCTCCGTTCATTGTTGTTCTCCTTTATACCCATTGGTCTGTATAGTAACATTTCTGATGTGACCTAGATCTAAATTTATAGATTCATGGGTTTAGAGGGCATTTAGTCTGATCTCAACATGTATTTTACAAATGAGGAAACAGAACTTAGAGGAGCTAAATGACTTGCCTAAGGTGACACAGAGTAAGAAATAGAGGGGCCCTTTCAATTTGGGCCTCTGACAGTGTGGTGTAGTGGATAGAGTGATGAACATTGCCTGAACGTTCTCTCCTGAGGAATTTGCTAGCAAGGGAAGACTAACAGGCTCCCTGTTCCCTTGAAAACCCAATACAAACCCCCCTATTTGGTTTTAAAGCCTTTCCCATCTGGGCCTTTACTTTCTTCCACCTCCTTTCCCTCTACATCTTACCCAAGCTGGCTCTACCAGCCTGCTTGGCGCCCACCAGCACCCGGCTCTGACTGCTCTCCCGCTGAGCTCGCTCTCAAGCTTCACCTCCTCCCTAACTTCCTTCAAAACTGAACTCAAACCCCACCTTGCAGCTAGCCAGTCCTCTTCCCTCTCAATTGCTAATGCCCTTCCTCCTAAACTACCTTCCATTTATACCCCAAATGTCAAATTTTAAAGCGTTGTTTTCCCTGTTAGAATGGGAACTTTGTGGGCAGAGACGTAGTTTGGCTTGAGCACAGTGCCTGTAACTTGGTAAGTTTATGTTGACTGAGTGAATCCCCAGACCTCAGTTTCCTTTTTTATTTTTTTAATAAGCAGTGGAGTTAAAATTCTTGCATCTAAGGGCAGATTTCAACTCAAGAATAACCTACTCTAGGACCAGTCCTCTCTCTGCTGGCCACCTAGTTTCCCCTAACCCAGACTCAGTTTCCTCTTATGTAAAATGAGAGGCTTGAATTTGATTTATCAGGCCTCTTCCAGGTCTAAATCTGTGGCTTTGTTTCTTTCCATTCTATGTGTCTCAGTGGGTCCTGAGAGAGCTGGAAAATAAGAGTTCCTCATAAAAAGGAGAGGAAGAAGAGAACCAGCATTTTCTGTTTAGCACTAGTCTCAGAACTAGCACTGCAGTGGCCTCCAGGAGCACCCCGCCACTGCCTTGTGGTGCTCTTGGACGACTCTTGTCCCCTCTCTGGGTGTCTGTAACACGAGGGGCCTTCGACTCAGCGCTCTCCAAGGTCCCGCCGGCCCTAACAACGCCTGAATCTTAACTGGTGGCTACATTGCTGTCCCCTGGGTGGAGAGGACTGTTCCCCCCCTGCTCTGATACAAAGAACAAACTGCCTTCCAGACGATTTCATAGACGCTGCGCCTGGGGCCTATGAATAGATTAGCATTGTAATTGCAGTAAGGCCTAAACCACCGAAACCTAACCTCCTTCCACCCAGCGCCTGGGCTCCTCTGCAAGCAGAGCTCCATTGGCTTCCGCCCTGGTCTGTGTCTGCTCCCCCCTACCTCCTGGCCCCCAGGCTCACCCCATGGCTGGCAGCTTAAGAATGAGCTAACTTTTGTTGATGTGGTTGCTTGGTATTTCATATTGAAATGATCTGGGGAGAGGATACAGACCCCATCCTTTCTCCCCTCCTTCCTCCCCTTCCCCCACCAGCCCTGTCGCTATGGAGAAGACCCCTGCTGGGAGCTGGCCAGATGGTAGAAAGGTACTCCGCCTCTTCATCTAAGTCAGTCCTCCCCCCAACCCCCACCCGACTCAACTGTGAAGAGCTGATTCACTGGAGAACAATTGTCAGGATGACCAAATAATGTAAAAGATAGCACCCTTCAAAGACTTCAGAAGTGTGATCAAAAGAAAGACCTACCGTGATCTCTGAAAATCAATGAGGAAACAGACCCCCCATCCTGAGAGCATGATAGCCTGGAGACACAGGATGCACACGTACAATTTTAGATGAGGTCAACGTGTGCGTTTGTTTTGCTTGGCTCTGCTTATTTGTTGTAAAGGAAAACTGGTGTGCAGGATTTGGTATCCAAGAACCTAGCTTCAAATCCTGGGTCTTCCACTTAGTTCATATGAAAACAACCTAACCTTTCAGAGCTCAGAACTCCTATCTGTCAAAAAATCTGTAAAAATGTCTAGCTCTCAGTCCTTTATTCTGCAATGGAAAGAAGGGCAATGATGCAGAAATAAGCAAACAAACAAACAAATAAATAAAAGGAAAAAAAGTGTCAACACAAAATTTAGACAGCAAAGAGAGCTGAAGGAAATTATGGGCAGGACGGAGACAAGCAATGTTATTTTGTTATCATTGTTAAAATGAATCTATAGATGGGGACTGGACTTGTGACTTCATTATAGTATATGGAACTCTCAGATGAGGAGCCCCTTTCTTTCCATCACCCCCAACACATGTCTGAGCCATCTCTGCAGCTTTATAGTCTTAAGAGAGTTGGCTGGAGCATTTAGGGAGTTAGTCAGTACCACACATCAAGCATGTGTCAACGGTAGAATGTGGGCCCAGGTCTTCCCAGCTTGAAAGCCAGCTTTCTGTCCACCATACTATGTTGCCTTTTAAAGAACTCCATAAAATGAAAGTTTGCAGTTCCATACACAGTTCTTCTTTTCCATTTTTTCTATTTTGAAATGTTCATGATTGTTAATGTTTATCAAGTTCATAATCAAAAAATTGGAAGATAAAAATAAATTAGAACCAAAATTAAACTGGTTCACATAGACTAATATTGAAACCTGCAAGAGAGGGGGAAAGATGAGTTTCCTATTTTCTTTCACGTGGGGAGCTTCCTTTTTGCAAAGGGGAACATTTTTCTCAAAGCCAGTTAAGATGAAATCAAGGCTGGAGGCTGTGATTCTAGTTTCTAGAATCCAAAGGCAAGATGTTTCGATAACATTGTCTCCGACTCTTTTACTTTATAAGGGAGGAAATTGAGGCCCAGAAAGAGGAAGTCACTTGCTCAGAGTTTCACTGTTAGTGAGTGGCAGGATCTGCCCTAGAGCTTGGGTCTCCTGAAACCTTCTCCACTCTTTGTACCATTGGCATAGTTTGATCAAGGGGACTTTTATCCAAGGACCCGTGAATAAGGTTGATCTTCCCATTGGGAAAACTCTTTCCCTGCAATAATAGGATCATTACACTTTTAGGCATCATTTACAGAGGGCTAATATGGGGAAAATTCAGTGTTATACCATTCTATACTGGACGTGAGATGCCTATCAATGCTTTAGAAATAATGCTAAAAAAGTTGGGCATTCCTCTTGATCAGGAAATGTTGCTAAAAACGGATTTAGAGGTTTTCTGTTAATATGGAGACACGTGGGTTCTTTTGATTTGCAGCATATGAACAGAAGAGAGGCCATCTTAATATCTAAGTATGATAAGAAGAATACTACTGAGACTTCCTAAATGATGTCCTCAAGCTCTATGCTGGGGGATGATACTAGACTTGACAGGATACTAGGCATGTAACCAAATTATTTTTTTTCCTGAGACAGTTGGAGTTAAGTGACTCGCCCAGGGCCACACAGCTAGGAAGTGTTAAGTGTCTGAGACCAGATTTTAACTTAGGTCCTCCCGACTTCAGGGCTGGTGCTCTATCTAATGCATTATCTAGCTGCCCCATGTAACCAGATTCTTTTGAATTGGTCCCAGTTTTGGATCTGTGAGACTGAATTCTGCACATATAACTTCATAGAGTAAAAACTAGAACGGATCTTTGAGGTCAGCTAATCCAACCTTCTCATTTGCAAAGGAAGGAGCAGGTTCAAGAGGTAAAAAGACATAGCTTAGAGGTAAATAAGTGGATGGGATTTGAATCCTGGTTCTCTGGTTCCAGATCCAGTGCTCAATTCACTTCAGATAACAAAGGAGTAAAAGAAGCTAGGAGGTATAATGAAATGATACTTGAATTTGGAGTCAAAAAGACTTGGGTTTAGGTTTCTGTTCAGTCACAGTCTGTTCTAGCTGTGTAATGTAGGCAAGTGTTTTCAACTCTCTGAACCTCTAAGACGCTGAAGTTCAGCACGAAAGAGACTTTAGAGATTACCTAGTTACCCTCATTTTACCAAAGAGGAAATTTGAGGCTTAAAAGAAGGTCACTGTCATATTGGTAATGAGTAGCAGAAGCTTAGTTTCCTTATGTCTAAGATAAATAATAACTATAATGATAATAGCTGAAATGTGTAAGGAACTTTTAAGATTTTCAAAGTGTCTTGCATATATTATCTTATATGAGTCTCAAAGAACTTCTGAATGGTGAGCCACTGATGTTGTTAAAATCACTAGTGTAGGGGCAGTGGATAGAGCATTGATCCTGGGGTCAGAAACACTGCAAATATGGTCTCAAACACTTGACACTAGCTGTGAGGCCCTGGACAAATCACTTAACCCTGATTGCCTCAAAATGAGTGAATGAAATCATTAGTATACTTTCTATTAGCCATTAATATTCAAAGCCTTAACACATATCTTCTGTTACCCAAGTGTTATAGAAATGGTTCAGACCTATAGGTTTCAGGATTTAATTTCTCTGCCTTATAGTTGGGATATGTGTTGGAGAGAAAAATAATAGGAAGGATGCTATTAATGAATTGCATTGATAAATATAAAGGAGTTCAAACGAGTTGGTCCTAACTGTCCACCTAGGAAGAACCAAGTGAAAGAGGCATGCTTATATCTAGATTATGATTTTTTAAAAATCAGTTAATCAACAACTTTTTTTTTGCTGCGGTAATTGGGATAAGTGACTTGCCCAGGGTCACACAGCCAGGAAATATTAAATGTCTGAGGTCAAATTTGAACTCAGGTCCTCCTGACTTCAAGGCTCTTGCTGTATTTACTGTTCCACCTAGCTGCCCAATCAGCAAACATTATTAAATGCCTTGTACGTGTCAGAGACTGTGCTCAGTGTTGGGGCTGCAAAAACAATAGCTAACAATATAACCAAGGGAGGCAACATGTTAATCAAATGTATGTATAGGCAGATACAAATTGATATGACCCATATGCGAGGTAATCTGAGGGGAATCATACTGGTTCTGAGGGGATCAAGAAAAGATGTGCAAGTTGTGTTTGAAATGGACTTTGAAGGAAGTCTGAGATACCTTCTCTCATCCTTGACTCTCATGCTTTTCAAGGTGCTGGAAACAACTATTGCAAAACTCCTGACACGGAAGATGGAGCGTTATTTATAAAGAAGTCACCAGGTCAGTTTGGCTGGCCCACTGTGTGTTAAAGGGGATTCTGTATAATCAGGCTGCAACATTAGCTTGGAAACAGGAATGATGGTCAAAGGAGTGAGGAGGGCTGTCAGGGCATTTATCTGGGACAAATGATGCAAATGGATAATGAAGTGGGCCTCCAATTGAGCAGCAGGCGAGGAACAATTGGGAAAATGTCCAGTTCATTTAATGTCACCAATCTTTGTGCATCAAAGACCTGTCCTTAAAAAAAATTAATATTTGTTTCGTTGTGTTGTATAGCTAGAGTCATAGAACAGAATAGCTGGAGAAGAGTCATGTCGAGGATGTTATTTTAAGATACAAAGTTGATCCTTTGTTTGGTTCATTCTAATTTTTCAGAACATTCAATTCCTGAATGAGATTTTTCCATAGTGTAATCTAAGGTGTCAGTTGGAGAGATGCATGATGCATATGAGCAGGCTGCATTATTACCAAGGAGGAATTATGCAGGAGAATCATGACAGAGAGACAGACAGACAGACAAGCAGACACACAGAGACACGTGCACACAGACAGACACAGAGGAGGGAGAGGGAGAGAGAGACAGACAGAGACAGAGGCAGAAAGACAGAGAGAAGAGAGACAGACAGAGACAGACATACAATCAGAGACAGAGAGAGACAGATAGAGGGTCAGAAAGAGATGGAGGAAGGGAGAGAGAGGGGGGGACAGACAGAGAGAGGGAGAGAGAAGGAAAGAAATCAAGAGAGAGGAGAGAACATGAAAATGGCTCATTTATGTAATTGATAGGTTACAAGATGGGATCCATGCAATGGCAGGAGCATATATAGGAATGCTACCAGCATAGGAGATCAGTCCCTGCCAAGGATTTATGGGAGATCCTAGCTCTGATCTCCATAAGACGGGCAAGCATGTATTGGTTGTGATTCTCAGTATTAGAGAGATTATTCATATAAAACTCCCTGACAAATTGGAAGATTGGAACATTCTATCCCTGACACTTTTGTTTTATCTGGTCTTGAAATTAATAAGCCTGCTTGTCATCCCTGTCGAAATCAGAGACAACATCCAGAGGTGTCACTGCTGAGCATCGAACCAAGGCGGTCAGTGCTAAAAAGACACTTACAGCAATATTGTTTATTGTGGTAAAGACCTCAAAGCAAAGTAGATGCCTATCAAGTAGGAAATGGCTAAAAGAGCCTCGCACCAGAATATCACGGATACGACTGCACTCTAAGAAACGATCAAGATGTAGTAAACACAGAAAAGCCTGGGAAGACTTGTAATAACAGATGCAAAGTGAAGTAAGGAGAACTAGAAAAATGGATACAAAAAAAGTAAATGGAAAGACTAGAAATAATAAAAAGAAACTGGATGCTGTGAAATGATAACGGCCCGTCTTGGTTCCAAAGAAGAGATACAAGCAGCAACCCTTCTTTGCAGAGGTAGAGAACTATGAATATGGGACGCCGTATATCACACCAGACTTTTTCATCGTGTTGATAATTTTTTTCTAAAGTAGTATTTGTTTTTATTTTTAAAATCTTACTCTTTGTTATAAGGGAAGGTTCCTTGGGAGGGGAGAGGGAGGAGAGGGGCAAAATAGTAAAAATAGATGGTATGAAAACAAAAGACTTGATTAACTGCTTAAGTCAACATGGTATTATTGCGTCCTGCTACCGTTTCCACTGTGTTACTATATGGATTGATGCTCCATCAATCCATCAGCCTGGGCTTCTTAAGTAAGGATAACTTATTTGTAATTTCTGGCAGCAGTGACTTGTCTTGTATTAATAGCATGACCTCCTCTGTTTCTGCAAGCTCATGTGACAACCATTTGTTCCAAGCTTCATCACCAAGTTTTGGTATAGCTGTTGTCGTTATCATGGCATCCCTGGGCTAGAGTGCAGGCCCCTGGCAAGCCTGGCAGGGAGCGCCGTCACAGAGCAGCTGCGTCCTTTGGCAGCCTGCACCTTGGCCGGGAGGCCTGCTGGCTGAGAGCTGGGGAATATGAACCTGTTGAAAAGATTGGCTTAACTAGCTGTCTGGAAGGCACCCTGCCTTTCTCCTCCAGGCTATCAGTTCCCATCATTACAACCCTGAAGCCCTTGTCTGGCTTGCCCCAGAGATCTGCTTATCCTGCTTGGGAGCCTGCCCAGGGCTTCTGGGAGGCTTGAATTTACCCTGACAGGAGTCTTGTGTCACCTGTTGCTGGCCCCATCTGGATTGTCCATCTTGGATAGTGTTTTGCAGCACTTGCCAGGGGGAGATGGGGATTTACAACCCCACTAACAGCCCAGAATCCTCATGGGCCTCTGAAGGAGTCCAGAAGTGTTCGGTGACAGGAAGAAGGTATTTTCTTCCCTTCTTTCTCTTCCCTTTGCCTTAGAACCACCATAGCTGCTGGAGGGCTGGGCTCAGGCAGACTCAAGAAAACCAGGGTTCACTTCCAGCCTGCGTTTAATACAGTGACTTTAGGTAGCCTCTCTCCAACTCAGTTTCCCTAAAGTGATGCTATGAGCTCTGGGCCTGGAGGTAGGAAGACAAGTTCCATTCCAGCCTCAGACGCTTTAGTAGCTGAAGTCACTTAACTGCTGTCTGCCTCAGTTTTCTCATTTGTAAAATGGGATTGCTCTCTGTTACCCTCTATCATCTTATTATTGCACCCAGGCAACTGGATAGCCCAGGAGAAAGGAAGATGAGTTCCAATCTAGCCTCAGATACTTAGTAGCTAAAGTCACTTAAGTACTGTTTGCCTCAGTTTCCTCATCTGTAAAATGGTGATACCTGCCTGGATTGTTGTGATCAAATGAGATATTTGTAAGGCATTTAAGACTTTAATGCCTGGCACATAGTAGACTCTTAATAAATGCTTATTTCCCTCCACCTGTACCCCCTCATATTAATTGTGTGTGTGTGTGTATATATATATATATATATCTATATATCTATATATACATATATGTATATATAGATATATATATATATAGACAGCACAGAGGAAGGAAGAGGCCCTTTTGCCCACCTCCCTCCATTAAGAACGTGGTTCTCAGCTTCCTGTTCAGTCCTCTGAGTTCTTGTTAGTTAGAAGGGACTTTAGAAGTCATTTAGCTCTCCTCCCTCTGTTTTTATAGATAAGGAAACCAAGACCAAGAAAGGCCAAAGGTCAGGAGTTTGCCTTTGATGCTGCTGAGGCTCCCCAATAACTGCCTGCCTTTCTTCTCTCTTCCTGGGCTCCATAGGGGGAGCAGTGAGGCTTCCTTGGTTCCCCATCTCATCTGCCCAGGCTTCAGCTTTGCTACCAGGGTGTCTAAGTGTGTCCAAGTAGGTCAAGGTCAGGAGCATCCCCACACTATCCTTCCTAGTTGGATAGAATAGAGTGTGAGGACTCAGGAAAGGGAGGGCTTTGTGGGGAAGGGAGGGGCTCAGCAGCTTCTCGGCAGTTAGTTAGCCAGGGATTTCTAGACAGAAGCCACCCTCCCCTTCATTAAACACATGAGGAAACTGAGGCCCAGAGAGTGATTTACCCACAATCTCCCTGACTTGACATTCCCTGTGCCTAGTGATTTAAAGTGAGATGATGTAATAATTAGACCCAAATTTGAATTCTCCTTTAGATACCTACTATCTATGTGACACTGGGAAAAATCCCCAACTACTCGTGCCTCAGTTTCTTCATCTGTAAAATGAGAGAGTTGCATTGAATGGCCTCTGAGTCCTCTTCTAGCTTTAAATCTGGAACTCTATGAGCCCAGGCATTAATTATTAAGACTTTTAATAAAAAAATTAACAAAATCTCATTTGTAAGAGACCTTAAAGGCCATCTAATTAAGTGTTTATGAAGTGCCTAGACACTGTGCTAAGCACTGGAGATGGGGAAAAAAAAAAAAAGCAAAAATCATCCCTTCCCCCAGGGAAATAGGGGAAAGAATATGTAAATAAGTAAGTACACTCTATGTGTGTGTGTATGTGTATGTGTATATAGCACCTTGAGTATGTGTGTGTGTGTGTGTGTGTGTGTGTGTGTGTGTGTGTATATATATATACATGCATATACACATATATCCACGTATACTATAGTTATACATATATATCCTATGTATGTAAATGTGTGTATATACACAAAAACATATATATATATAGATATAGAAAATGAGAGGAAGGTAGGGAGAGAGGGAGAAAGAGAAGAAAAAGGAAAGGAGAGGAAAAGGAAAGTACCATTAAGATCTTGAGAGGACTCCTAGGGGAGGCGTAGTTGAGCTAAGTTTTGAAGGAAGCCAAGGCTGAGGTGAGGAGATGGAACATCCTGGCATGTGGGACACTCCTGCCAAGGCCTAGAGATGGGTCAGTCAGTCAACAAGCACTGATTAAGCTCTTACTAAGAGAGTAGCTGGGCAGTGCGGTGGGTAGAGAACCTGAAAGACTTCCCGAGATCAAATCTGGACTCAGACACTAGCCATGTGACTTTCAGTCAGTCACTTAACTCTGTGTGTTTCAGTTTCCTTATCTATAACATGATTTGGAAAAGGAAATGGCAAATCACCCCATTTCCTTTGCCAAGAAAACCCCAAATAGGACACTATGCTAAGCCTGGAGACTACAGATAAGTGTAGAAAAGACAATTCTGCTCTCAAGGAGATTATTTTCTAATGGGGGAAGGCAGTACTAAAAGGGAGCTGAAAAGGGGCACTTGACTGGGAAAATCTTCTGGCACTGAGTCAGCAGAGGGATAAAGACTTCTTTTTCTTGGCTCTGGAAGAGCCAGCTAATCGGAAGGTGAGGCTGCACCAGCAGAAAGTACTTCCACAGTGAGAAGGAGCTGAGGGAGCTTCCAAAGTGAAGAGCTTCCTTTGGGGTGGTAGAGAAAGTCCTGCTGGCTACTGCTGGATCTAGACTCCAGAGTAGGTAGAGGGAGGAAAGTATAAGGAATAATAAAGGGGTAGGAAGAGGTTATAAAGAGCTTTAAATATAGATGTATGTGGGTGGGTGGGAACTTTGTTAATTCTGGAAGTATGAGGGACTAGAGGTGATTGAGTAGTGGAGAATGCGGTTAGACCTATGCTGGTGAAAAGTCACTTTAACAGCCAAGTGGAGGATAGAATGGAGTGGGGAGAAAGTTGAATCAGAGACCTGCAACCATTCAACTGAGAGGTGATGAGGGTGGGGTGACCGTGTGAGAGACACGTAAGTAGAAATAATAAGATCTGGGCAACAGATTGAGGAAACTGCAATTTAGAGAGGTCATAAGATCTTAATTCTAGTGTTAGAAAAGGCCATTTAATTAATCTCCCCTGCCTTTTTATAGATGGGGAAACTGAGGCCTAGGGAAGTGAAATGTCAGGGTTTTTTTTTTAAAAAATGTTTTTACCATTTTACTATCTTGCTTTATCACTGAATGAGTACTGAGATAGAAACACTTTGGGTAGCCTTGCTGAGTATCTTTGAACATATAGTAGCAGATGGGGATGGTGGTTGACACAATCGCCTCACCCTTTTTTCACCTGGTTTTGATTTCTTCTGCGGGGTATCTCTGTTTTGAAGTCCTTTCTCTCTGTGTGGCTTGGAAATTATGAATATTCAGTATGGCAACATCTATTTCAAACCTTCTCCTCTTCCTTCTGTCTTCATTCTTCTTTTTTTTTTTTTTTCCCCTAGAGAAAAAAAGCCAAGCCTTCCATGCAGTTATTTTCTGGCTCCTCCCCGTGGTGAGATCTTGGAGTTCCCTGATAGAGCTGCATCTCATGTAGATTCTGAACTAACTTCCTGTAAAATGTTTGTATCAATAATTAGAGAACTTAGGCTCCAATGGTCTGGCTGCCTCTGGCTGGCAAGGGAAGAGACATCAAGATGGTCTCTATATAACAGCTTGAATTGTGATGCTGCTGTAGGCTAGGGAGATGCTTATTTAAGCTTTTCCTTCTTACTTAGTATCTCTTCTTCTCTGGGTGGAAGCTGAAAACCAGATCTCGATCTTATTCTAAGCTGGGAGAGTTTGACCTGATTGTTTTGTTCTTAATGGGAGGAGAAGGAGAACTGAGCATTATCAAGATGCTCAGTGGAGTCCCCTTTTTCAGCATCTCTGATCTGTCCTCCATTTCTGGGTAGAAGCTGAGAATCAGACTTTGACCTTCTGTTTCAAAGTAGGAAGAGTTTCATCTGACCATCGTGAGTTGGGGGGGGGAGTTCAGACTCTTTGGGGAATGTCCGAGATAAGGAGTTAGATTTGGTAACTAGGAAGTCAAACCTAGTTGTTGGAGACAGATCTGGAGTTGGCAAATATGGTCCTGCCCCTACCCCTAGAAGTTGTGGGTAGAACTAGGAATCATTGACAACCCAGAATGCTGTTTTACATACCTTTATACTCTGAGAATGAGCCTTCTTTTGTTAGATTATCCTTTGGAAAATGAAGCTTGGACTGGGTCTCCTATTTGCTTTGAAATGGGGACAAATAACTGGAAAGTATTCTTTAATATAGAATGGTGACTTTTTTTAAAAGTTTTTCTTAAGAAAAAAAAATTTAAGAAACAATGAATCTGGGACAGCTAGGTGGTACAGTGGATAGAACACCAGCCCTGAAGTCAGGAGGACCTGAGTTCATATCTGGTCTCAAATACTTAACAACTTCCTAGCTGTGTGACCCTAGGCAAGTCACTTAACCACAATTGCCTCAGCAAAAAAAGAAAAAAGGGAAGGAAGGAAGGAAAGGAGGAAGGAAGGAAGGAAGGAAGGAAGGAAGGAAGGAAGGAAGGAAGGAAGGAAGGAAGGAAGGAAGGAAGGAAGGAAGGAAGGAAGGAAGGAAGGAAGGAAGGAAGGAAGGAAGAGAGAGAGAGAATCTGCAGAGGAAAAGCTTGGGAAGATGTAGAAGAACTGATGCAGAATGAAGGAGATAGAATATTGGGAACAATATATGCAATGACAGTAACTATGCAAATGGAAAGAACAGTGATCACCTCACTGTCCCCCAAATTCTTTCAGAACCTTGACCTTAGACTTAAGCATGCTGCTACTTGGGTTTTGAGGACTGAAGCCTAGTGAATTTTAATAATTCAGTTCAGTTTTTAAAATTTCAAATCTTATTATTATTATTATTTTTCATTTTTATAATTCTTTTCCCCCAGTATACCCTTCTCCCATTCTCTCTAGAGAAACATCCTTTGTTTAAAAAAAAAAGTTAAAAAAGAAAAAAAAGGCAATTGAATAAAACTAATTAATACATCAACATGTTTGAAAGCATATGCACTATTCCTCACCTATTTTTGCAAAGAAGGGAGGAGGATGCATTTTCTTATCTTTTCTTTAATGGGGTCAAGGCTAATTACAATTTTGCAGCATACAGTTCAATTTTTTGGCTTTTTCCCACTATTATTGTCATTGTTCAGTTTATTTTCCTGGTTCTGCTTATCTTACTCTCTATCAGTCATATGTCTCTGTGTCATTTCCAAATTCATGATATTTATTATTTCTTTTCGTGAAGTGATAACCTATTATATCTTTATACAACAATATTTAATCATTCCCCACATTAGGGGTATTTATTTTGTTCCCAGTTCTTTTCTACCATAAAAAGTCAGCAATCTTTTAAAAGAATATTTTACTGAGCATATATATGTGTGTGTGTGTGTGTATCTGTATACACATAGATATATACATAACACACACACACACATTTGTGTAAAATTAAGCTGTCTCTGGGGCAGGGCAGAGGCAGGAAGGGAAGCAGAACAAGCAAATTTATATAATTACTGTTGTATATTTGAAAAGAATAATAAGTTGCCCATCACAGATTTACAATTTCATGTGCAATCATATTTTTTCTTACACTATGTTATAGAAGTTTTATTCCATAAATTAAAAAATAAAATAAAAAGAAGTCAAAGCTTAAAAAAAGAATATTTTACTGATATTCATCCCAATTTCAGAGTAGAGAGGAAGCTGAATCCAAGCCTCAAACACTGGGAAAGGACAAAAGAAGATCATAGTGGTCTACAAAGTCGGGGCCCATGGCCTGACCCCAATGTGGAATCAGTTAATCAGAGGGAGGTAAGAATGGGTCAGATCCTTGATGCAGTCAAGGGCTTGGTCTTTATTACAGCCACACTTAACCCTATCCCTTGGCACTCCCCAACTCCACGGCCCTGTTCTTCCCCCATCAAGGCTCCCAGCTTCCCTTTTGGACCTTTTGTGTTTCCCCACGGTAGTTAGCACCTAGTTGGTTGTTGTCCTTTGCTCTTGAAGAGGACCAAATGACCTCACTATGTTAAAATCAAGTTAGTGTGTCTGACTGTGGCTGATCAGAATATGAGCTCAGAAAATGTTTTGCTACAGGTTGGGCACAAAGAGTCCATACGAATATTTGGGGTGGCTTTTCTGACTCTGTACATCTTGAGTTTCTTCTGGGCTAATTCTCTGAGCTTTGTTCAGAGAATACAGCATCTTTTCTCATGAGGGCGGGCACACCATAGTGGGTGGTCCTGTACCAATGTCTCCCATATCATGCAATCAATTCTAAATTTCTTAAGAGGGACTAGAGGGTGTCTATCTGTGAGCGTTTGCTCTCCAAAAAAGAAAAGACTATTTTATGGAGTTAGAACTTAATCATTATTTGAGCATTCAACAGTATTAAGTGCAGTCTGAAATTCCCCCTTCCCATTCCAGCAAACCTTCCTCCACATCATGTCCTGGCTGTCGGGTTCTGCAATTGGGGGCAAGAGCCCCACTCCCACATGTGGTTCACAGTGAATCTCACATGGTTAGTGGGTGGCGATCTGCATCTCAGCTCTTGTTACATTATCTTTCCCTCTAATCTGATCCTTCTTCTGAATTTCCCTCTTTCGGTCAAGTACATCATCATCCTTCTAGTCACCCAAGTAGGCAACCTTAGTACCATCCTGACAGCTGCCAGATCTTGACTTTTCCATCTTCACATCTCTGACATCTGTCCCCCTTTCTCCACTCACACAAGGGACCCCACTCAAGTCATGCCCTTAGCACCTCTCACCTGGGTTATTGTGATAGCTTACTAATTGGTCTCCCTGTCTCAAGGGTCTTCCCACTCCGTCTAGCCTTCACACAGCTGTCAAAGTGATTTTTCTAAAGCATAGGTCCTTATTGTCCTTGCTACTATTCTCAGACCTTCCCGTTAATTTTAGGATCAATTATCATCTCATTTTCATCTCATTTTTTTTCCTTTTTATTTTTGTATAGGGAGTATAACATCAGGATTTATTAATGGAGTAATGCATGCATAAGTAAATACATATTGGGGGAACATACTCAAAAATGTTTTCAGTGATAGGAGTGCTTTCCAAAAAACCAGTTTGGAACCCCTGGCCACAAGAAATACTGATGAAATTGAGCTAATTGGAGGAGCTGAGGCTTCTCAGGGTGAAGACACAGAGCATTCTGGAGGGGAATGAGCCTATTCAGATAAGCAAATGCTCCAAAACCTGCCGGGAAAGAGGGATGAATTCTCTCTGAGGGAAAAAGGAGTTCAAAACCCAGAGCTTTGATGTAGAGGAGAGAGGGAAGGCTCCCCAGAGTTGCAGCTTTCCCCCTCCCCAGTTCTGTGGCTAATCCCTGAGGCCCGATTAAAGTGTGGCGGAGGAAGGAGCTCTGCTACCCGATTTCTATCAGCCTTATCGCCTTGCCCACATGGTTGCTTCATTTTATCCGTCAACTTCCAGATCAAAGTCTTAACTTAAGGTCTAGGAACATGTGTGTGTGTGTGTGTGTGTGTGTGTGTGTGTGTGTGTGTGTGCATGCATACATATGCATGTATATATGTGTATGTATAGATATAAATTTTGATAATTGTGTGGTTGTTGAGTATTTTCAGTCATTTAATCACGTCGCACTCTTGGTAACCTCATTTGGGCTTTTCTTGACAAAGATGCTGCAGTGATTTGCCATTTCCTTTTCCAGCTCATTTTACAGATGAAGAAACTGAGGCAAAAAGGGTTAAGTGACTTGCTCAGGCTCATACAACTAGGAGGTGTTTGAAGCTGCATTTGAACTCATGAAGATGAGTCTTCCTGACTCTATCTATTGTGATATCTAACTGCCTTTTTAATAACTGTTATTTCAATATAATTAATTGGTTTTATTTGTAATTCTATTTTTATGCATTCAATACATGATCCTGAGACAGGGTCCAGAGCTTCTCCACCCAAAAGATTACCCCAGAGCTAGAGACCAAAATGGAACTGGAACTGGAAAATCCCAGCTCTGGAAGGGAGGTTGAAAGCCATAAAGACCAACCTATACCTAAATAGAAATACCCCCCAAATCATACACTTGATGACTTCATTTTATCTCTTTCTTTCTTACTTTGTATTTTAATTTTTGTCAGCCACGTACTTGAAGAGCCCCTGGGAGGAGGGGAGCTCACTACCTCTCAGGCAGCCCATCATTCATTTGGAGCTGTTCTCATTACTTTATTCAACAGTCTTTTGATTATGATTTTTCAGGTGAATGTGTGTGGGCAAAAATAGTGCAACGTAAAGCATTAGTGACTCCATTGGTTCTGGAGTCAGAGCACTCGGGTGTAAGTCCTGCCTCCCCTACTCCCTGAATAAGGTTGGATAAACCACTGGAACCTCTCTAGGACTCGGTTGTAAAACGAGGGGATTGGATTAGATGGCACCACAGGTTACTTCTAACTGTAGGTCTGTGAGCCTATGAATCAATGTTTACTTCTTGTTTGGGCAGCTAGGTGGTGCCATATTGCAGAGCACTTGGCCCAGATTGGAGGAGATCGAGTTCAAATGTGACCCTCAGACATTTACTGTGTGATTCTGGGCAAGTCACTTTTTAAAATTTTTTATTATTTTTAAAAATGTATTTTTATACACATTACTTTATGAATCATGTTGGCAGAGAAAAATCAGAGCAAAAGGGAAAAACCATTGGAGAGAGAAAAAAAAAACAGGAAAAAGACCCTCCATGTGCCAAACACTGTGCTAGAGATAAAAAGAAAAAATCAAATCATCCTTGCCCTAATGGGGGCAGACAGCATGCACATAAACAGCTAAATACAAATATTTATGGTGCAGATAACAGGCAACCTTGGAAGGAGAGCAAAGCACTAACTGGCACCTCCAAGAGCCCAAAAGGACCTCATGCAGAATGTGATGCTTGAGCTGAATGAATGAAGGAAGGAAACAAGCATTTATTAAGCATCTACTATGTGCCAGAGACTGTGCTAAGCACTTCACAAATATCTCTTTTTATACTTATGACAAACCTGGGAGTTGATGCTGTTGTTTCCATTCTACAGTTGAGGAAACTGAGGCAAACAGAGGCTAAAAGATTTCCCCAGGGTCACCAACTAAAAAGTATCTGAGGCTAGATTTGAACTCGGCTCTTCTTGACTGCAAGTCCAGAGCTCAGCTCAGTACCACTTATTACTTCTAGGGTGGCTTCTGGGAAGGCAGCACAGATAGATTGTAGAATGTGGGGAGTGGTGTCATGTGTGGTAAGTCTGGAAAGGCAGGATGGGGCTAGGCTGAGAAGAACTCTAAATGTAATAGAGTTTGATTTTGATCCTAGATAAGAAGCTGCTATGGTTTGTTGAGTAAGGACTTGGTCATAATTACATATTGGGAAGATTACTTTGTCAACGATGTGAAGGATTAATCTGAGAACAGTCCAGGTCAGAGCTAAGAAGGGCCTGAACAGGGATGGAGACTGTCTGTGTGGAATTAGAGATGTGGAGATGGAAATGATGAGGTTTGGGAGCTGGTTGGGTAAGAGAGTTGAAGGAGAATGCCTCCATGGTAAACATGGATCCTGGCAGGCTCTGGACTGAAAGACATTCAGAGGAGGGATAGGCTCAGGAAGGGGGGAGATGATGAGTTTTATATTGAATCAGTTAAGTTTGAGATACCTATAGGACACCTAGTTTTAATGACCAGAAGGCACATGGTTATGTGGAACTGGAACTAAAGAGAGCGGGAGAGACAGAGAGAAGGAGAGGGAGAGAGAATGGTGGTGGGGGGGGAGACATAGACTGACAGACAGCGACAGATGGCGAGACAGAGAGTGATAAGATCCGATTTGGGAGTCATCTATACAGAGATGCTAACTGGACTCATGGGAGCTAAATATATCACCATGTGAGATGGTACAGAATGAAAAGGAAAGAGGGCCAAGGACAGAGCCATGGGCTACATCCTCTATTGGATAGTATGGCATAACTGGAGTCAGCAAGTGTAGACTGAGTGGTCAGCCAGAGAAGAGGAGAGCCAAGAGAACAGTGTTGTGAAAACTCATAGAGAAGCTCTGCAGTATCTAATACTATCTAGAATTTAGAACCATGAGGATTACAAAAAGGCAATTAAGGGAACACTGGTGGCTCTGGACTCAGTTGAGTGATGAGATCAAAATCCATATTGGAGAGTGTTTAGAAGCCAGTGAGAGGTGAATTGGAAGCGGTGAGTGTAGATAACCTTTTCGAGGAATTTGGCTGAGAAGGGAAAAGAATTAATGCTGGAACTAAGAAGATCGAGGATGATAGGATCTTATGAGAGTCCTTAAGGATGAGAGACTTAAGCATAATCAGCAACGGAAGGAACCTGGTAGTTAGAAGGTGATGATAATAGGGACAATCTGCTGGAAGAAGCTGGGAGGACCAGATTCAGGATCTCTTATACGGAAGGGCTTCCTCCTCCTCATAGTCTTTAGTGAAGCAAGAGATGGCGGCAGATGGTCTCAAAGGGCTTGAAATGAGAATGGCAGAGAAGGGAGCTCATGATGAAAGGCCTTGCTTGTCTCAGTTGAGTGTATGGTGAGATTCTCAGTTGAGAGAGTGGGAGGAGAGCTCTGGTGTGGAGCGTGAGAAGAGAAGGTTGGGAGCAGCTGATGTGTCGAGTGGGACAGAAAATCAATCAGGGAGAAATGAAAGGAATGCTTTTTTCAGTCCTTCAAATGAAAGGTATTAACTGAGCTGGGCCCAGAATTAGACAGAAGGAGGGGAATAGGCTGAACTGCATTTAGGAAATCGCCCGATGATTGCAACCTCCCTGATGCAAAACCCCATCTTTCTAATACCATTATTATCCCGGCAGTGCTCCGTGATTGTGAGTCACAGAACATCTTGATCTCACAAGTTATTTTTTGGGCCCCAAGGGCAATAGAGAGCCTCATAACAGGCCTAAGTATTACCCAGCCGAGAGGGAGAGCTAACACACAAAAATTTCATCAACACTTGTAGAAGGAAACAGGGCATGGTGTTCCAGAGGAGGTCTACTCAGAATAGTGGAGCTAGCACTTCTTTCCTAGGATTATAGGATCACTTCTTCAGTGAAACATACTATAGGCAGGATAAATTGGAAATAAGCAACAGAGACTAGACTCTAGAATTAAGAGGAATTAGAAAAGGCTTTCTGAAGAAGGGAGAATTTTGACTTGGGTTGGAAGGGACCCAGGAGATGGAGAGGAAGAGGAAGCTCATTCCAGACATGGGAGACAGTCAGAGAAAATGCCTGGAGTTGAGAGATGAAGTGTCTTGTTCAAGGACCAACAAGGACTTGAACTGGGCTCCTGTTTAATTCATCACCACAGGGTCTACGGCTATTTGAAAAATAGTGGGCTTGCTTTTGTGCAGATTTATATTCATTTATATTAGTTCCAGAATCTCACACGGGTCTGTCTCTACCAGAAAGGTTGAAAATCACTATTTCAGCGGAAGAACTTTTCAAAGACAAATATCTCAAAATATTTATAGCAGCACTTTCTGTAATAACAAATGGAGATCACTGGAGGTGACCACTGTGGAATAGCTATCTGATACAATATAATGATATAGTATCATTCAGAGAAATATGGGAAGATGTATATAAACTGATACAGAGTAATGTCCACAGAGCAGGGAGGAAATGACTCCAACAGTGTAAATGGAAAAACAAAACCAATCCTATGTAAAAATGAATATTATTTCATTACAATGACCAAGCTGGGTCCTGGAGAAGAGTTGAGAAAATTCACTTTTCTCCCTTTTTTGCAGAAGTAGGACTATGGGTTAGGACTATTACATATTCTGGCAGATTAGGTTTTGCTGAATTGCTTTTTTTCCCTTTAAAAATTCTCTGTTATAAGGGAGGATGACTTGTGGAAAGGAGAGGTGGGAGAGATGTATTCATAAATAAAAGTGATAGAAAAACAAAGCTTACCAATAAAAAAACAAGAAAAAAGAAAACCACCATCTTAGAATCATTTATCACCCCAAACCATCCCCCCTGTCACCTCTGTCAGTTAAGTGATTTGTCACATAGTAAGTGTCTGAGGTGGGATCTGAAATCCATGAACCCAGGAGAGTGAGGCAGACAGAGTTGAGAGACAGAGGGGAGAAGACAGCTCTGGAGCACGCCTTAATCTGCTAAGTCAGTAACAATAAAGTTCAATGTCCCTGCTTCTTATGAGCAGTGATGTCCCTTTGGAACATGGCTAGTATTAAGGCTAACCATCCATTATTTCAAGGCTTTGAGTTATTTCTGCTCAGAGGAGCAAAGATTGAAAGCTAGAAGAAACCTCTTTTTAGAGAATAGGAAAGCTAGGCCCTGGGATCATAGATTTAGAACAGAAATGGATCCTTCCCTCCACCCCCCAGCCATCTATCTAGTCCAACTCCCTCATTTTATTGCTGAGAGTAGGAGAGAAAATGCTTTGCCCTAAATTACTTACAAGAACAGTGTCAAACTCAAACCTCCCCAGGGGCACAGCTTCACTCAGGAAACCACAAATTCACATTATCTATATTGCATTATATTTTTGTTTTGCTTAGCATTTCCCGATTACATTTTAATAAAGGGTTCCAGGCAGCAGGTTTGACACATCTACTTATAGGAAATAGCTTGGGTAGCTCTGGCCAGACTCACTCTAGACAGTGGAATACAGGCCCAGGACTGACACTTGTCAGGGTGTCCCCAAGATGCTTTTCTCCAGGTGAAATCTCAAATGAACCTCAAGGGTTTTCCTTGAATGGAAAAAGAAGGAGAAATGATAGGTGTACACCTTGAGAAACTTTCTTTTTTTTAAATTTTTTTTTATTCATTTTTCCAAATTATCCCCTCCCTCCCTCCACTCCCTCCCCCCGATGACAGGTAATCCCATATATTTTACATGTGTTACAGTAAAACCTAGATACAATATATGTGTGTAAATACCATTTTCTTGTTGTACATTAATTATTAGCTTCCGAAGGTACAAGTAACCTGGGTAGATAGACAGTAGTGCTAACAATTTACATTCACTTCCCAGTGTTCCTTCTCTGGGTGTAGTTGTTTCTGTCCATCATTGATCAACTGGAAGTGAGTTGGCTCTTCTTTATGTTGAAGATTTCCACTTCCATCAGAATACATCCTCATACAGTATTGTTGTTGAAGTGTATAGTGATCTTCTGGTTCTGCTCATTTCACTCAGCAACAGTTGATTTAAGTCTCTCCAAGCCTCTCTGTATTCCTCCTGCTGGTCATTTCTTACAGAGCAATAATATTCTATAACCTTCATATACCATAATTTACCCAACCATTCTCCAATGGATGGACATCCGTTCATCTTCCAGTTTCTAGCTACAACAAAAAGAGCTGCCACAAACATTTTGGCACATACAGGTCCCTTTCCCTTCTTTAGTATTTCTTTGGGATATAAGCCCAATAACAGCAATGCTGGGTCAAAGGGTATGCACAGTTTGATAACTTTTTGGGCATAGTTACAAATTGCTCTCCAGAATGGCTGGATTCTTTCACAACTCCACCAACAATGCATCAGTGTCCCAGTTTTCCCACATCCCCTCCAACATTCATCATTATTTGTTCCTGTCATCTTAGCCAATCTGACAAGTGTGTAATGATATCTCAGAGTTGTCTTAATTTGCATTTCTCTGATCAATAGTGATTTGGAACACTCTTTCATATGAGTGGAAATAGTTTCAATTTCATCATCTGAGAATTGTCTGAGAAACTTTATTTCTTTATTTCCCCATAGCTATTTAAATAGCTTTGAATTTAAATGTGACAGGCTTTAAATAAATTAAAATTTAAATATGACAGGCTTAAGGCTCTGAGATCCATGCATACATGTGTGTCTACATACACATATAATTTCAGCACCACAGGCCTCTTTTTTTTCCATTTTAAAAAATGAAAACTACCTATTCTTTCCATTACCTGAAGCTTAGAGTACCTAGTCAATTGTCCCAAGGGTTGGTAGAGTTTCTCCTTCACTCTCACTTTTTCCTGGTATTTCTCTGGATTTCCTTCTGACCTCTGGAGTCAGTGCGCTCCTCCTTCTCCGTTATAAGTTCATCATTTTAGAGATAAGTGGGATCTGACGTCATCTAGTCCAATCTCCTCATTTAACAGAATAGGAAACTGAGACTGAGGGAATATTCCTGAGTGGCAAATCTCAAGGCCATACATGTCAGCTCCAGAGATGGAAGGGACCACATCTGTCTGGTCTAAGCCTGCCATTTTACAATGGAAACAACCAAGGCTGGGAGATGGTTACATGCTGCCCAGAGCCTGTGATTTGAACAGTCAGGTCTTCTGCCCGAATGTAACATCCTTTAGAAAATAAGCTTCTCTGTTTCATTTTTGTCTTTGTATTCCAAGTGCCTGACATTCACTCAGTAAACAAGTATTAAGTACCTGCTATATGCCAGACTTTCCAGTCTTATGAGGGAGACCCCATGCTCTACCTGACATTCAGTAAACATTTATTAAGCACCTGCTGTATGCCAGATGTTGCACCACCCGCTGGGAATACAGAAAAAAAAAAAGCAAAGAGACAGGCCCTTTCCTCAAAGTCTTGCCAGTCTCATGAGGGAGACCCCATGCCCTGCCTGGCATTCACTCAGTATCCTGTATTAAGCACCTGCTGTGTGCTGGACTTGCCAGTATCATGAGGGGGACCCCATACCCTGCCTGACACTTAGTAAATAAGTATTAAGCACCTGCTGTGTGCCAGATATTGCACCAAGTGCTGGGAATACGAAGAAAGGCAAAGAGACAGGCCCTTTCCTCAGAATTGCCAGTCTCATGAGGGGACCCCATGCCCTGCCTGGCATTCACTCAGTATCCCATATTAAGCACCTGCTGTGTGCTGGACTTGCCAGTCTCATGAGGGGGACCCCATGCTCTGCCTGACACTCAGTAAACATTTATTAAGCACCTACTGTGTGCCAGATGTTGCACCAGGCGCTGGGAATACGAAGAAAGGCAAAGAGACAGGCCCTTTCCTCAGAATTGCCAGGCTCATGAGGGGGACCCGTGCTGACTGCCATAAGAGAGATTCCCTCCCGGAGCCGATTGATTGGCAGGAAAGGGCCGAGGGCCCAGCGTCCTTTCTGAGCCCGGCATCCTTCCTGTTGGCTCCCGCTGCCTCTGCCAGCCCAGAGGGCATCGCTCCTTGGCGGGAGCCTCCACCTGGGTCGCTTGGGGGGGAAAGCCGCTGCCTTCGGGCGCGGGACTCGGTGGGGCGGCGGGCCGTGTATGCAGGTATTCTCGGCGGCACTTCTGCAGCTTGACCACCAGGTGGTACCTGGGAGCTCCTGCAGACTGCAGGGACGAGGGGCCCAGGGATCCGGGACTGCGGCTGGAACTTGCTTTAGAGGTCTGGTCCTTAAAGAGATACCGCCCCTCTCCGGCCGAGTCCGATAAGAAAGGGGAAAGGGGAGAATCTGCGGGCACTGGCCGGCGGCTTCATGGTCCCTGCGCCCCTGGGGCTGCCGGGCCTCGCCCCCGCCGCCTTCCCCTCAGTCACAGCCCGTCGGGGCCGGGCCGGCGGCGTCACAGCGCGGAGGGCTGGGAGCCGGGATGTCAGCGGGCAGGACGCCGGCTGCGGGGAGCCAAGGGCACGCCGGCCCGGCAGGAGGGGGCAGCCACGTGCCTGGGGCACGCGTGAGCCGGCCCCGGTGGCAGACGGCGGTCCGCTCTCTCAGCCGCCGGCTGCTCCTCCACCTGCTCCGCTCCACAGCCCCTAAGAAAGTTGCAGCCGCTGAAGTTCGGGCCGGGCTGGCAGAGCCCCTTCTTCCCGGCGGCCCCCGCTCCCTCCGGGGCACGATGGGCACCCTGTGGTGAGTGAGAGGGCCGGGGCAGGGGCGGCCGGGCGGCCCATTCGCGCTGTTTGTGAAGGCTCCCAAGCATCCATTCAGGACTTCAGGTCTCAGATGTAGAGTGCGGCGTTGGGGAAGGCGTCTGCAAGGAAAGAGATTGAGGGCGAGAGAGCAGGGACTGGTGCAGGGTCTCTCCGGTGATAAGAAAAAGGAGCTTTAGCCCCAGATCGTGGTCGGGGTCGTAGCCAGCTAGTCTGACTCCCTTGTCTTACAAAATAGGAAACTGAGGCCCACGAGGTAAGTAACGGGCCCGAGACCATGTTGGAGACCTTTCCCAACCGGAGTCAAGGCCAGCCCTCGAACCCACTTGCCTTGTTCTCCACGGTTCCAGCCTTTGGGGGGGAGGGCAGGGAGATCCACCGGCTGGGGGATGACCAGGCCCGGGTCCCCAGTGCCTTATCTCCTCTGGGTTAATGGCAGGCGGTACCACGGTACATCCCGCCAATGCTGCTGATGATTCAGGCTGACTCACAACTTTGTTCTGGGAAGTGAATAACTGGGGAATGGTTTATGTTTATTGTTGCTGCCTCCATCTCCCAAGGAAGAGCAAGGAGGAAAGGGGGAGGGAGGGAAAGGGCAAATAGAGACACCAAAGCCCATTCTTTCTGCCGGGTTTGGGGGAGAGCTTGGGGGTGCCCATGGGGTGATGCATGAATGTGGCCGAAGGGACGGGGAGGAGTGGGCCACGCCACCTTGCCAGACCCCTGGGATGGACGGTCCCAGGCCCGGTGGCAATGTACTCTGCATCCTCCGAGCCCCCATTCTCAATTCCTGCTGAATCATCTGTGCCCTGATGGGACCCGATGTCCTGTCCTGACCCTTCACTCTCCCTGCATTCCCCCGTGAAGCTCCTTTCCCATTTGTGGCTGGTTTAGCAAAGGGCCAATCCAGAGGCTGTTGCTGTGTCTGCTTGGATCCCAGCAGTGCCGCCCAGTGACGGTGGGAAGTGGGGTGGCCTCCCCGGCCTGGAAGCTTTTCTCTCTGGGTCTCTGCTGCAAAACTGTGAAGCCGACAGGGAGCTAATTACAGGTCTGGGAAGGGGATCGTGGCTCCTGACTTCACAGATTCTAGTCTGAGAGCTTCAAGAGACCTCAGAAGCACACCAACCCCCACCCGCTCTCCAGAGAAAACAGACTGTGTCTCATAACATCACCACCCGACAGCCAGGAAGGAGGTCACCTAGTCCAGCCCTCTCATTTTACAGAGGAGGAAACTGAGGCCCAGGGAGGCGGAATCATCTGTGGGATTATAGGTCCAGAGCTGGGAAAATGAGCGGGTCAGAATTTAGTTGTCCAGAACTACAGCAGAAGACAGTGTGGTCCAGTGATATCAGAGGGTTTGAATATTACCTCTGTGTCATTGACAAACCATTTAAATTCTCTGGGTCTGAGTTTCTACATCTCAAGAGAAATCAATTGTTCAACAAATATTTATTAAGCACTTATTATGTGCTAGGTCCTAGGGATTCTAGTCCATTTGCTTTATTTTATGGAGGAGAAGCTGGAGGCTTCTAGAGGTGATCCTCTCTGAGGCTCAGTTTTCTTATATGTATAATGAGATTGGAATCTGCACTTATTTCTCTTCTGGTTCCAAATCTATGATGAACAGGTTAAAAAAAAAAAAAAAAAAACTATACTAGTGACATTCTGGCCACCCCTCCCTTTCCTCTACTTCTTTGCTACTTACACCAACTTCTGGTGGGAGATGCTGTTCCTGGCATTCAGAAAGCAAACTGTTGAAGAGAACAATGTCTGATTTTGGCTTCCAGGGACAACTCTAGTTGGACACTTTGGATGCAGGAAGGGGAAGTGAGGACTTGACACTTGAACCCAAATGTACAAGATCGGACTTTCTGGGCTCTGAATGAGGCTGGTCAAGAGCAGCCAGGCTGGTGGAATGCACATACTGGCCTTAAACTGGTGGTGACGCTTGGCTTCAGGGACAGGGTGGGAGCTTGGGACAAAGTGGAGGATGTCCCCACAGGGGAGATGGTTGCGTGAAAATCGGTGTCCTTGAAAATGAAAGAGTGATTAACAACAGGAGAACAACATCTACCTTAAAGGCAGTATTGTTAAGACTTAGGAACTTTGATCAACACAATGATCAATCACAGTTCCAAAGGAGTGAGAATCTCTCTCTTTCCTTCCATTCCTCTCCATCCATCTCCCCCCACCCCCCACCCACGTGGTTCTCTCCTCAGTTCTTATATATTTGTGTATGCATGTGTGTATAGATATGTATATATGTGAAAAGTCTTCAAAAAAGTCTCAAAGGCAGACACCATCCACCCACCCACCCACATACACACACACACACACACACATATATATAGATATAGATATATAGATAGAGATAGATAGATAGAGAAAGGGAGAGAGAGAGATTGAGAGAAAGAGGAAGGGAAGGAGGGAAGGAGAGAGAGAGAGACAGAGAGACAGAGAGAGACAGAGAGAGAGAGAGAGAGAGAGAGAGAGAGAGAGAGAGAGACAGAGAGAGACAGAGAGACAGAGAGAGACAGAGAGAGACAGAGAGACAGAGAGAGACAGAGAGAGACAGAGAGAGAGAGAGAGAGAGAGAGACAGAGACAGAGAGACAGAGACAGAGAGACATAGAGAGAGAGAGAAAGAGAGAAAGAGAGAGAGAGACAGAGAGAGAGAGAGAGACAAACAGACAGACAGAGAGACAGACAGAGAGAGAGAGACAGAGACAGAGAGACATAGAGAGAGAAAGAGAGAAAGAGAAAGAGAGAGACAGAGAGAGACAGAGAGAGAGAGAGAGAGAGAGAGAGAGAGAGAGAGAGAGAGAGAGAGAGAGAGAGAGAGAAGAGAGAAGAGAAGAGAGAGAGAGAGAGAGAGGGAGAGAGAGAGAGAGCACACGAGAGCTCTGCCCTCTGAGTCTGTCACCTCTTTGGAGGTGAATAGCAGGTTTCACAGATGTATATTATACACATGTATATATGCATATATACATATACACATGGCGGAGAGGGGAAGGAAGAGAATGCTGATCTGAAAATAGAACAAAATTTAATTAAAAAGAGGAAAGGTTGCAAGGCACTTGGCACCCAACCAGATGGAGGGGATGGTCTGGGCCAAGCCTTAGCCATTAACCTTGAGCAGCATGGTTTCTGGAGCAGCATGGTTTCTGAACCAGCGTTTGCTGAATTGTATTAAATTGGCCCAGGGATTTGAGGACAGACAGGGAAGTGCCCAGAGCAGAAATGAGGGCAGCCTCTCCATGAATGCTGTCCCTTCTGCCCTAACATATTGGAGTTGGTGTTGGATCTAGTTCATGATCCCTGCGTTTGTAGACAAGAAAGCATCTTTCCTCCTTCAGAGCAGAAGGGCATAGCTGACCCAAACTCTGTGGGCACTAAGGTACTTTACTGTTATATGTTGATGACTTGGACAATAAGATTATAGATTTACTGCTGGAAACCCCCTCATTTTGCAGATGAGGAAACTGAGGTCCAGAAAGACCACAGGTCACAAAGATAATGTTAAGGGTAGGATTCAAATCCAGGTCCCTGGACTTCCAATGCAGTCCCATATATAGCTTAGCCTATTTACTCTCACATCCTGGCTCTATGGTGAGCAGCATCTCATTTCTTAAGCAGTATAAGTATGGGGATTGTCCCTGATAGTCTCAGAGGTCCCACTTCAGCCCTGAGACTCTACAGAGGAGAGAAGTTGGGTGAATCATGATGTCGGGTTCTTCCGTCTTCTGCTTTCTGGGACCAAAGAGCCGATAGACACGATCAGGGTGGGTGTTTCCTTCAGGGTCTAAAGCATCCTACTCACTGTGCCAAGGCCCACAGGCTTGGGTTTCTAGCTTAACTTCAGAGCAAGCTGGGGGTAAGACATCTCTTTGAAGGAGAAAAGGCCCCTAGGCTTGAAGAGAGCTTAAAAGGACAGTATTTTTATAGAAGGGACTTCACAAGCCACTGAATCTAACCTCTTTGAGTTCTCCCCCCTTTTAAGACATGAGTTGCTGGTGCAGTGGATAGAATATTGGGCCTAGAGTTAAGAATTCA
This sequence comes from Sminthopsis crassicaudata, assembly GCF_048593235.1. Classification (NCBI taxonomy): domain Eukaryota; kingdom Metazoa; phylum Chordata; class Mammalia; order Dasyuromorphia; family Dasyuridae; genus Sminthopsis; species Sminthopsis crassicaudata. The sequence goes on from NC_133620.1 coordinate 453,650,000, forward strand.
AATCCACCTTCAGATACTTACTAGTTGTGTGATCCTGGCCAAGTCAAGTCACTTCACATTGTTTGCCTCAGTTTCTTTGTCAAATGAGCTGGAAAAGGCAATGGCAAACCACTCCAGTATCTTTTCCAAGAAAGCCCCAAATGGGATCACAGACTCTGATGTGACCGAAAAAAGTCTTTTCTCTCCTCAGTATTTCTCCTCACATCCCTACCTCTTTTCCCCTCCCAGTCCTTTTTAAGAACTAAAAATAAAAAACAAAATTAGCATCACAGTGACATATATGCCATGTGTCATACTGGTGGACTTTCCACCTCTGCTATGCTTTAGGCTGGTATGGAATGTCTTCTCATTATCTTTTTCTTTGGAATCATGTTTACTCTTTGTAATTTTGTAACAATCACTTTTGATTATGTGTTTTTGTGTGTGTTCCCTTTTACATTATTGTAGTCATTATATATAGGGTGTTTTTTTTTTTTGTTTTGTTTTATTCTGCTTGCTTCCTATAATGTCCGGGCTAGCTTTCTGGAGGGCCTCAGGATCAGAGTCAGGATCAGTCAAAGAACTTGGTCTTTAGGAGAAGTGAAGGAGGCAGGCAAGCTGCCACGTGACTCATCAAAGATGAATCCTGGACTCTGGAGTCTGGAGCCTGAAGTCCTCTCTCCTCAGGGAGCTGTGCCTTTCTCCCTCAGCCCTCCAATCCTTGCCTCTGATTACCTCATCACAACACATTCAGCAAACTCCAATCATGAGGAGAGCCATCACATCACCATATGTTTATAGAACCATTATCACACCTTGAGTAGGTAATTAGCCTTAAATGCTCTATCATAAATTCAAACACCTTTTCAGAGTTCCAGCCTCCTTCAGCTTCCCTCCGCACTAGTACATGTAACTCTTTATAGGTTTCTCTGTATTCATATCTGTCATTTTTTACAACATAGTAACATTTACATTTATGTACCACAGTTTGTTTAGCCATTTCCAAATTGATGAATATCTACTTTGTTTCCAAATCTTATCACAAAAAGTAAATATTTTGGCAAGTATGGGGATTTTTTTTTCTTATTAATGACTTTGCTCTGAGCACAGATATTTCAGTCACTTTATTCGCATGATTCTAACTTGCTTTCCAAAATAGTTGTGCGGATTCACAGCTCCACCAATAATGTACTAGTGTGCCTAGCTTACCACAGCCCCTCTGACATTCAACGTCTTTGCTAATTTGCCAGGAATGAGTTGAAATCTTAGGCTAACTCATCCCCTTTCCCCCCTTTTCTTTTGTAGATGAGATTGAGACCCAGGAAGGTTTAGTGACCTTATGGGTTATCAGCAGCAGCAGAGCTGGATTAAAATTCAGATCTTCTCACTCCAGAACCATTCTTCCTAACTCTAGGATTCTGCCTCCCCTATTTCACCCCTTGTAAAAGAAGGACCTCTTTTCAAGAGCATAGTATAATGGAAAGGAGGAGTCTGGTCACAGGTCAGCCCCCAGCCTCTTAATACCTGTGTGATATTTAGTATGTCACTTAACTTTGGGTCTCAAGTTTCCTCCTTTGTAAATTTGAAGGCAGAGGAGGAAGCAGAGTATAACAACTTTTAAGGTACCTTTCAGCTCTTAATAAGTGAACCTGGATGATACAGCATAAGAACAGAAAGGTCATGGTAAATGCTACTCTTCACACTAAGTGAATAAATGCTTTCGTAGACCTCCCCTTCTCCCCTCCCCCCCCCTCTCGCGCAAAGGTGTTGGTCTTTAACAACCATTGTTGACTGTCCCTTTTCCTGGCTTTTTGTTTCTCTCTGTTCTCCGTGGTAGTTTTGAAATAGGAGGCCTATATCAATGGCAGGGGGTGGACAGCAAGGGATTGAGAAAATGAACAAATTGTCAGCCCCAAGGAGAGGAATTGCTGCATTTTCTCGAAAACTGCCAGAGGAGGAAGTGAATGAGCTAGGTTTGACATAACGCATGCAAATGCGCATGGCTTCTAGATGGATAAATTTGTGGTCTCTCTCACTGTTCCATACTCCTTGGGAGAAACCTCAGGGTATGAAACACTGGCAAAGGTTGCCTCTGAATAAGTCAGCCTCATCCCTGGGGACTGGGGAAAAAATGGCCAAGTAGACAAGTGATGCAGAGGAAGCTGTACTGGATTGGGGGGTAGGAGGCCCAGGTTCAAATCCTGCTTCAGCTACTTGCTAACTGTGTGACCCTGTACACCTCGAGATCTTTTATAAAGTGAGGGAGGTGACTTCCTTCACATTCGGAAATATCTACTCCTGTGAGTGATGACAAATAAGGTTGGGCTCATGCTTTTGCTGTAGAAGAAATCGTATACTGTTTGGGGGTTGGAAGGCACGAGTTCAAATTCAGTTCTGCTACTTGCTGTGGTAATGTTGGGCCTGTTTCCTCTGGCAAATGAGATGGCTGGCCTACATAAGCTTCCAGACCTTTTTTCTGTTCCAAATCTATGCTCCTGTGTTTGCCTGGGGGGAGAGGGGGTGCTGGGGGGAAGGGTTTGGGGAAGATATGCCCATATTCTGTAAGGGGCTCTGCTTTGGGGGCAAGTATAAAGGAGAGAGGTTTCCCTGCCTTCCCCTTCTATTCTTCCTCCCCTTTCTCCCGTGGGTGTCTCCCTCCTTTCCTCACTCAGTCTCCTCTAGGAGATTGTTTGGTCCCTTTCCCATAGTGTCTCTATTTCTGGAGCTGCTCCTAGGAGATGCACTTCCCCCCTTCCTGCCAACACTCCAGGTGCTGTTGGAGGGATTTTTTTTGTTGTCTGCCTTGCTATTTCTCATCTTCTCTGCAAGCCAAGGCTGGGTAGGATGGGGGCAAAGGGGTGGGGCTAAAGGCTGGAGACTGGAGACAGGGGAGGCAAGGAAGCTGGAAGGACTCTCTGAGTCACCCTGTGGTTAAGAAAAACAACCAATAAGGTTCATTTTAGGCTTCCCACTTCTCCAGCTGGATTTGATCTATGAGCTCACAGCTCCCACAGGGTATGACCAGCTCCTCTGGCCACTAGGTTAGCTCAAGGGCCATTTAGCTTAGATCCCACTCCTCTTATTCTGGCTGGATTTGGGGCTTCTTGGACCAAGATGAGACCCACCTACTATCATTTGAGAATCCTTTTCTTCAAAAAAATTTAAAAATTATAATCTTACAATCAAGAAACACAGATATTTTAAGATACAAAGAACAGGGGGAAACGTTATAAAACTGTGAACTTCTGTCACATATTGTATGTTTAAAGCAATATATACTAAAGGGTATTTCTCTTCCAAAGACAGTCTTATTTGACCCACTGAGATCTAACCTAGAATGCTGTCCCTTCTCATCTCCTAAAAGCTACCCTTCTTTCCTCTTTCCACTCTTAATCAGCAAGCATTAAGTGCCTGTCATGTGTCAGTATCCTTGGGGATGCCTTCTAAAAGAACATATTGGTTCTCTACCAGATAAATGAACAATAATAGTGAAGGGGGTGGGCTAGAAGAGCTAACAAGCTGGAGAAAGAAGAAAGGCACTCTGAGCCGTAGAATTTGGAGCAGATTGGAGTTGTGTACCATTCCTCAATCAACGAACATATATACAAACCTGAGACAGCTTGTTGGCCCAATGGATTGAGTGCTGGGCTTGAAGTCAGGAAGACTTGAATTCAAATTCTGTTCAGACATTTAGTAGCTGTGCCTGACAGAGATGTATGACCTTGGGCAAGTCCCATAATCTGTTTTCGTTAATCCTCTGGAGAAGGAAATGGCGAAGCACTCCAGAGTCATGCCTAGAGAAACCCCATAGAAACCCCATAGACTATGGTTTTCTCTTAAAGAGTTGAGTCAACAACAACCCTTTATGTGAACCACTAGCAAAAAGAAAGTGATTCCTGCCCTCAGGGCTTACATTCACCCTGAGATGTAGATCTAGAGAGAACCTTGGAATGGAGAAAGGAAAAGGCTGTAAGCATTTTAAGAGTCTGTTTGTTGTGTGACAGGCGCTAGGCTAAGCACCTTACAATTATCTAGGTCGACTTCAAACTCCCTGGAGCTAGGTGCTATTATTAACCCCATTTTACAGTTGAGGAAACTGAGGAACTGGAGATGAAGTACCTTGACCAAGATCATCGTATTTGAGGGATGGATCTGAACTCATCCTAGCTACCTGGATTCTGGCCCAGGTTGTAACTCATTGAATAACTTCATCGGAGTTTCCACTTCTGTAAAATGGGGTAAATGTTATCTGCCCTTATCTACTTTATAGAAGTGTTGTAAGGAGCAAATGGGATATCTGCTAATCTTAAAGTACTATATAAATACTAATTACTATGGTTTTTTTTTTTGTTTGTTTTGTTTTTGTCATATTATCTCCCAAATACTTAGCAGGAAATACTACATGTATAGTATCTCCTGGCGTATAGCGGGTACTTAATAAATGCTTGCTGATTGGATAATTGGGTATAAGAGGAGGCTATGGAGTGATTAAGTTTTTTGTTTTTGTTTTTGTTTTGTTTTAACCCTTACCTGTGATTTCTTTGGTTTAGGGCAGAAATTTCCTCCACCATTTTAGACTGGCAATTTCCCTGCAGCATTTTATTGAGCTGTCTGGACACTCTAAGTTTACCCGAGATCATTCAGAGACAGGCCTTGCTTAAATCCAGTTTTTCCTGGCTTGGAGGCCAGCTCCCTGTCCCCTCTCTGGGAGGGTTAAGGCAGAAGGGTCTTTTGGGGAGCATCTATATCGAGATCTATCCGCCCTCTTAAATGGGCACCTGGCGCCCCAGCCTTTCACCCCCAGAAAGGGTGAGGCTGGAATTACTGCAGACTTGCCCTTCTGGGGTACAGCGTCCTGTGTAAATCCACCCGGAGCCCTTAGTTCTCGGGAGGGAAACCTCACTTGCCCCCATTGTCTCCGTGTTGAATTGATGCAGACAGCCCTCCTCTAGTTCTTCCTCCCAGAACCCAGTGTGGAGGCCCGGGAGGGCCGGTCAGGAGATCCCCTGGAGCTTGAACCCGCCGGGACGGCAGCTGTCCTGGCTGGATTGCCGAGCGCTCACCGTCACTTCTTGAGCAAGGGCCTTCACCTTCCCTGGCCTCAGTTTCCTCCTCTGTAAAACGAAGGGCGAGGTGGCTTCTGAGGTTTCTCCAGATTTAGGAATCGGCTCGTTTTTCTGAGCCTCAGTTTCCCCTTCTGTAAAATGAGGGCTTGTTGGGCGGCCTCCGCGGGTCCCTTCCGGCTGCAGATCTGGGACGCTGTGTCAGTCCCCGCGCTCCCGCACATCTCACCGGCTCTCCACCTCCACTGCAGGGTTTCCGAATTAAGACTTTTTTTTTTTTTTTTTTTTGGTGCACCCGTTTAGGTTGGGGGAGATTGGAGAGCCCCGGGGCTCTGCCTCTGCAGGGGGAAGCCAGCCTTCCCCTAAGCCTCTCCTCGCCCCCCAGCTCGGCAGTCAGCAGACGGTTGGCGGCGTCCCCCGGGCCCTCCAGCTGAAGAGGCTTGCCCCCCAGCCCTCCTCCTCCAACCCCCCTCCCGCTCCCCCCTCCCTCCACGGGCTGGGGGCGGGGCGAGCTTCGCTGCGATTGGCCGCCGGCCGCCGCCCCCCCCCCCCCAACGCGGTGCAGCCCCGGGGAAGTTGCCCGTCCCCGGACCAGCGGCAGTGCGCGGCGCGTCTGCTCCCGAGGAGCCGCTTCTGGAGCCCGGGGCGGCAGGGGCGCACTCGGGGCTCGCGCGGGGTCCGCGGGCCGCCCGGCCTGCCTCCGCCGCGCTCCTCCCTGCTACCTGTTTGCCGGCCTCTCCCCCGCCCCCGGCGGCAACTTCAGCTTCCCCGGCTGCTGGCCGGCCCTCCCTCCTCCCCCAGCCCGCCTCCCTCCTCCCTCCTTTGTTGTGCAATGAGGGTCGGGTTTCCGATCTGACGAGTCGAGCGAGCGCAGCGGGGCATGGAGCCGCTCAGCCACCGGGGCCTGCCGCGCCTCTCCTGGATCGACACCCTCTACAGCAGTACGTGCGGGCGCGGGGAGGGCCGGGGGAGGCCTCGGCCGAGGCCGGCACCGCGACCCCTGCGGGAGCGCGCCGGGGCGGGAAGGCTGCGGCCGAGGGGAGGAGGGCGGCGGGCCGGGCTCGGACGGGCGGGAGAGCAGGTGCTCTGCGCCCCTCTTCCCTACCTGTTGTGTAATCCAACCCCGGCGCGGACGGAAGGTGGGGAGGAGGTGGGGGGGAGGGGGCTCTGATTCGGAGTGACAGGGCCCCTCCTGGCCCCGGTACCCGCACCTGGCGGCACCTGCTCCTTGTGGTACCAGCTGCTGCTGCCCCTTTCCCTCCCTCCCCTGCTGACTGGGCTCCTGTCTTCTGAATCTTGGGGGTGGAAGTAGGGGGATGTTGGGTGAAAAGGAGTTCTAGACCTGAGGGGTTGGGCTGCGGTGTTATCTTGGGGAACAACTGGGGCTCCCATACTGAACCCCCAGCTCTGTAATCACCCTGTGCCAGTCCCTTCTCCCTCCTCCATCCCTAGCCGCCCTCCCCAGAATTCTATTTCATGGATCCACTACACCCACTCTCCACAAAATATTCCCATGGGATCATGTGACTACAGGCCTGAGGACTTGGTGGTCAGTGTCCCCACTGGGTACTGCCTGGGCCCAGCCGCCCCACCTATTCGTTTTACCGAGATGGGAGGGGGGAGGACTAAGTTCTCAGTATTTCAGACACATGTCTCCTCCCTATGTTTACTCTTCTCCCCCGAGAGAAGAGTACCCCTGCCCCCAATATTATGTACCTTAAACCAAATGGGAAAGTGGGGACAGGACCCAGAGCCACCTGGGGAAGGGAGGAGTAGGGTAGTGGCTCCCTCTGGTTCGACTTCACTGTGATCCCCTTCCTCCCATGTCCTGCCCACACATATGCTTCTGCTCTATTGTTGGGTGCAGAGATGGATGGCATCATCATGGGCTCTCTCCTGGGGCTGAGGGAAGCAGCATCTTCTGGGTGGTTTGTCAGAGTTTCTTACCTTCGGTTCATGGACCATTTCAGAAGGTCCATGAACTCGACTGGGCAACAGAAATGGCATTTTTGTTTTCACTTAGCATTTAGGGAAACTTGGCATTTCTTTTAGCTATTTTAAAAGCATTTTTCTGAGGGAGAGGCTATAGGTTTCACTAGCCTGCCATAAGGATCCATGAGAGGAAAAGAGGGTATGAGCCTCTGGGCTGGGTGTGAGGGGGAAAGAATCTGAGAGGGGGAGAAGGACCCTAAAGTCCCCAACATCAGCAGCACCATTCCTGGGTGAGAGTAAATAATGATTTTGGTCTCTGCGTCTTGTTCCCTGATTCCCTGCAGTGTCTAAGATACCCATCCTGACCTCTGCGTCCCCTTGGGCTCCTGTTCTTCAGTTTTCCCTGCTTCCTTTGCTTTCCTCCTCCTCCCGCTCTACTCCTTGATGTCTCATTCCGATTCATTTTCTCAACATCAAAGGAGCAAAGCAGGGTCCCCAGAGTGGCCATCTTGTGCCAAACCTTCTACTCCATCTGCTCTGGCCTCTTCTCCCTGGTAGTGGCCAGTACCACAATGCCATGGGATGAAGGTCAGAGCCTGTAGCCAAATGGATGTGTCTTTATACACACACACACACACACACACACACACACACACACACACACACACACACACACCTTGTAGCTAGTCAGCTCCAGTCCCCACAGGCAGGGAGAATACTGGTGATATTCCAAACACCAGTGAGGATACTGCTTCATTATTTTCTGTTAGCAATACTTCTGAATGTTTCTTACTCTTTTCACATCTAGCACTGATTACCTTTCTTGCTCCTAGATGAGAGATTTGGGGAGAGGGACTTGTCTGTGGCTTCTCGGGTACCCTGAGAACCTCTTGGAGATGTGAATTACAGTGGAAGCCAGGAGTCCAGGGTGGTCTGCATCCTTGACCTACTACTGAGTCACCTTTTATTTCCCCTATATAATATGATGATATTCTATTCTATATATACATGTGTGTGTGTGTGTGTGTGAATGATAATAATAATAGGTAACAGCCACATAGCATATAGTGCCAGGCGTTTTACTAAGTGTTTTACAAATATTATCTCAGTTGATCTTCACGATAGCCCTTAGAGGTGGGGTGTTATTTTCATTCGCATTTTGAAGTTGAGGAAAGTGACTTGCCCAGGATCTCACAACTGATAAGGGCATTAGGATAGACTCCAAACCCAACTCTCCATTCAGTATAATGCCTGCCTGCCTCTCTGGATCTCAGTGTCTTCATCTCCTAACAGAAAGGGTTGGAATAAGTCAAGAATTCTTACCCTTCTTGTGTCATGGACTCTTTTGAACAGCCTGTGTATCCCTTCTCAGAATAATGTTTACAGAATAAAGTCTGTAGGATTAGTCTCTGTCTTTATGGAAGGATTACATAAAGGAAATGCTAAGGAAATGGATTGAATTGAAGTATTTATCAAAATATTTTCTTCAAAAAAGTTCATGGACCCCCATGTTACCGTGGGAAGCTCTGGAAAGAACCTTCCTTCCTTCCTGATATGAGTGGTTAGCACTAGCAGCGAACTCTTCCTCTGTCTGCAGCTCCCCAACCCCTAGAGAGATTATTTGACTTCTCCCCCAGCCAGGGAGCAATCCTCTTCTTCCTAGTTTGACTTCCTTGGCAAGCTGGGAATAGGATTCTTCACACTCATCAAAGAAAGCTTCATTGTATGATCTGTCTATCCACAGATCTGTCTATCTGTCTAACTTGCACGGGTGATTTTGGAGCCTGCCCCTAGACTCCAGAAGGAGCATGGAGCTTTGGATTTGGAGTCCAAAGAACTGGGTTCAAATCCTGCTTGAGATGCTTAATAGCTGTGTGATCTTGTCTAAGTGACTTAACTACTCTATGCCTCAGTTTCTTTGTCTGTAAAGTGAAGTTGGATTTTGTGGTTTGAGAGATCCTTTCTGGCTCTATCTATAAAACTGTGACCTCCCTGGGCCCCTGTTTCCTCTGTAAAATAAGAAGGTTGAGTTAGATTTCCTGAGTTCCCTTCCATCTCTAATGTTCTATGATCCTAGGAGGCTCAGATCTCTTCTGGCTCTATATCTATAAATGTGTGACCTCCCTGGGCCCCTATTTTCTCTGTAAAATAAGAGAGTTGAGTTAGATTTCCTTAGTTCCCTTCCATCTCTAATGTTCTATGATCTTAGGAGGCTCAGATCCCTTCTGACTCTCTCTATATAAATGTGACTTCTCTGGGCTCCTGTTTCCTTTGTAAAAAAGAGGGTTGAGTTAGATTTTCTGAGTTCCCTTCCATCTCTAATGTTCTATGATCCTAGGAGGCTCAGATCCCTTCTGGCTCTATATCTATAAATTTATAACCTCCCTGGGCCCCTGTTTTCTCTGTAAAATAAGAGGGTTGAGTTCGATTTCCTTAGTTCCCTTCCATCTCTAAAGTTCTATGATCTTAGGAGGCTCAGTATTGAGTGATGGGCTGTGGGTTGACCCAAGAGAGGGCCTGCTTCTAATTTCTAAAATTGCTTCCCCGGAGGCAGCAGTAGTCTCCCCACTGTGTTCTCGGCATGAGGCTTCTTGGGGAAATTGTTACGGAATCATGTTTGGGCTGTTAGCCATGAAGTTTCCTCTTCATAAGAACCTAAATTAAAACAAATACAAGGGCTGTCATTTGGCTGGCAGTGGCTCAATGGAAGTCGTCCCACCTCTTTAGAGCTGTTTGCTTGCTTACAAGACTTCCAGTTCTGGGGTGTTTAAGCCTGTATAAAAGTCCAACTCCACAGGAAGTTGGCCCCTGACTGAATGGAGACAGTTCATGTAATTTTCTTGGAGAGAGAGAGAGAGAGAAAGGTAGCCTACTTTAGTGAGAGAGACAAGATTTGGAGACAGAACTGGGTTTGACTACTGGCTGTATAGCTTACTTCTACGTGATCCTGAATAAGTTACAAGTTTGGGGCTCAGCTTCTTCTTCTGTGGCAATGATAATGCTGATTTTTGGATTGGATCTATGATTTCTTCTATAGGGGAGATCCAGGACGGGGAACTCCCCTTCCCTTCTGTCCACAGATGAGGACATTTAATCTGGATGGAGACTAGTAACCATGCAAGGTCATAGTGGTGAAATCCCGAAAAGGATGGATGACTAGTCTTGGGTCCTGCCTCAAAATGGAGATTGTGGGATTACTATTGGGAGAGGGAGCCAGACAGAGAAGAGGCATGGTGGCCAAGACCAGGGAATGAAGGTGCCCAATGCCACACAGCTACTCTGCAGGTCTTCTAAACTCCCAAATCCAGCACTCTAGCCACCATGCTGCTTCTCATTCTGGGAAATGAGGAGATTGGGTTAAATGATCTCTAAGCCCCATCTTGTAAACCAGTGCTACCAGGCTCCTACTCAAAATCATTTCTAAGGGGAGTAGGACTGTCTAGTATAATGAGAGTAGGCACCCTCTGATAGCCAACAGGAGAGCACCATGGACTTGTAATATGTGTCTACTTAAGAGCAGAAAAGACTTCGATTTAACTTTTACCGTCTAACCAGCTTTTAATTCTTGACAAGGCATTTAACCTCTCTCAGTCTGTTTCCTCATCTGTAAAATGAGTAGGCTTAGACTTGACTTCTTAGGTCCCTTCCAACTCTAAACCTTTGGTCTTATGAGTTGGGCAGTCATGTTAGTCCTGGAGAAGCACAAGCTTCCTCAAAGCAAGTCCTTGGAGTATCATGGACCTCTCCTGGTCCAATATATTGGTTCTGCAGCTGTCCACATTGGCTTGTAAAGCATGGATCTAATTTCAGCATGGCTGACTCTACTCACAGCTAACCATCTTTCCCTTGGTCTCTCTGGCCATGTGGCAAAACTGAGGCCTACCCAGTGTGCTTTGGGATTCTCCCTGGTGTCGAGCTGCTTGTTTAGTCAACATTCAGTCAGTCATTTATTGTTTGTTCTGTTCTGATTGTGTGGGCCCCCACAGAACAAGGAATAGCCCCATCTAGTTCTCTTGCTTGTTCTAGAGTAGCCTGGAGTGGGGAGCTCAGAAATTGTTGGGCTACTATTATATTACTAGTGCAGCTGCTGTTGCTACTATTACTACTAGTGCTGCTGCTCTTGCTACTATTACTACAACTACTGCTGCTGTTGCTACTACTACTACTACTACTGCTGCTGCTGCTGCTGCTGCTGCTGCTGCTGCTACTGTTACTACTACTTCTGCTGCTACCATCTAGTATTTATGTAGTGCCTACTATCTGCCAGCCAGTCAATAAGACCCTCCTCTGTGTCAGGCACTGTGCCAAATGCTGAGGATACAAAAGCAGGCAAAAACAGTTCCTGCCCGAAAGGAGCTCATAATCTAATTCTAAGTCCTGTGCCAAACACTTTGTAAATAGTTCTTATTTATTTATTTGCAACCCAGGGACTTAGATGTGATTATTAGCCTTGTTTTACAGTTGAGGAAACTGAGGCAAACAAATTATAAGTGACATCCCCAATGTCAAACAATACCTGAGGCTAGATTTGAATTCCTGTCTTCCTGATTTCAGGCTCAGTGCTCCGACCACTATGCTACCTACCTTTCTAGACTGGAGAGGCAATGTAGGACAGTGGAAAGAGCCCTGGCTGTGGGGTTAGAGGGTCAGGGTTCAAATCCCCCCCACTCTTTGGGTAAATCAGTTGTAAATCCAACTAAATGGTCTCAGAGATCCCTTCCTAGGTTCATGATCCCATCCCTTGGGTGCTAGTTCTGACCCTAATTGCACTCCTCTGTCCTTAGCTCTGAGGGAGCATCCATGGAACTGATTTTCATTTCTTTGTGGGTTGCGAGGAGAAAAGAAAGAAGCACAGATGTGTTTCCTAATAGCTCTGGTTCCATCCCCATTTCAATTCCTAGGCCAGGTGATAACAAACAGAGTCATGTCCCTGATGAGACTTTGGGGGTGTTGAGAGGTGCCTCCTTCCCAAAACTTTGGTGTACAGATTCAGACGGATGTCTTGTTGTTCTGTGAATAGCCATAGTAATTTATTCCTTCTTTCCAGCATCAGCCAAAATTTCTCTCAGCTTCTAGAGCTTCAGGAATGGGAAGACAGAATTAAGATTCATCTAGTCATCTGAACTTTTTTTTTTAATTTTCCCCAAGAAAAAATGACAGGCACAGATGTGGGGAGTAGCAAGAATATACTTGATATGGGGGTGGAGACTGAGAGGATGAAGGGGGTTAATTACAATAATAATAGCTCACATTTTCATAGCTCTTGAAAGAGCCAGTTCTCCCCCCCCCCCATTTTACAGATGAAGCAATTGAGACTCATAAAATGTGAATGAAGTAACCTGCTCTTGGTTTCCCTGCTCTTAAGGGGCAGAGATGGGATCCAAACCCATCATTTGCTTGGTTCCATGTCTAGCCAGCGTTGACCCCCATGAAATGCTTTCCTTAAAGGCCAGTAGCTGACCTCTGGCTCTGGCACAGTCTTTAGGCCCCAGAGAGAAAGAGAATTAAGGACCTTAGGCCAGGAAGAGATCTCAGGGACCATCCAGTTTCAAGTGAATTAGGAAATTAAGTGCTTTGGTCCAGGTTGCACAGCTAGAAAGTGTCTAAAGCCGTGATTTGAACCTCACTTTTCTTGACTCTAAGATTAGAGTCTTGGGAGATTTCATAGGATCCTGATCTGGGGCTGGAATGGACTTCAGCTGGATGTATGTATGTATGTAGATACATATACAACTCTCCCCCCATATTTTATAACCCAATCCACTGATTTTACAGGTTAGGAAACTGAGGTCCAGGGAGGTTCAGTAAGCCTGATCCCCTGACACCAGAGGCAGGATTCTTGCTAAGTGCTTCATTGCTTTTGTTTCCCATCTGAAGTGGATGAGCTCCGGATCTCATTGGCCCCGTGCTCTTTCTCTGTGATGGAGGCTGCAGTGCTGTAATTAATGTTTCTAAGGGGCTTTGGAGATGTCCGAGCTGCCATCCTCCTCCTCGTTATTAGAAAATAGAGATGAAAGGCATGGAGATGAGCTTGAGGGAAGGAAGGGCCGCTGCAGAGCCTGGGGAGGGGGATCCTTTGAGCCAGACTCCCCATCGGAAGGGGGGCTGCAGGGGAGAGGAGGAAATCCTAGCCATTCTTGGCCTGTTAGTTTGGCCTCTTCTCTGCTTGGTATAGTGGGCTGGCCTGGCCACAAGGAAGGCCCAGGTGAAGGCTGGTTTGCAGTAGAGTTCCGTGCTTGTACTTGGCAGTGGCTCCCACCAGCAGTGGGGCTGGATACCCCTCCAAGGATTTCTGCAGCGTGTGCTAGTCGATGAGCTCAGCAGCCAGGAACAGGTGACTCTGGAGCTATTCTGGAGTGCTCAGGGTTTTCACTCCAGGCCAGTCATTGTGGTAGGCTGGAAATATCCCAGTGGTGGGGCCCAGTGGCCTACCACATCCCACCTCCTCTGGTATCCTGGCTCTTCCCTTGCAGCGATTCTTTGTGCCACAGAAACCAGGCTCCAGGCTCAGGCTGCTCTTGAGTGCTAGAAGTACTATTGCCTCTGCTGACCCCATTTCCTTTTCCCCTTGGCATTTCCTAGGGTCAAATAGAGCGGTAGTGGAGCCTTTAGTGTCTCAGGCTTGCCAAGGATAGGGTTTTTGGGGAGCAGCTGGCTTTTCCTGCCATAGCCAAGGCATTGGATTAAAGATTTTAACCAGGGCCTTTGTTTAAGGAAAAGAAGGGGGAGAATACCCATGGGTGACTGGAAGCAGGAGTCAGCATGCATTTGTTCAGGGCCTACTAGTTACTGTGCTCAGGACTTAGAGATACAAACATATTTACTATAGACTATCAGGTTTGCTGGACACTAGGGATACAATTATAAGTTAGTCAACAAGCATTTGTTAAGTACCTACTGTGTGCCAGGCAGAGACATTTAAGTGGTGAAGTGGATAGAGGAAGACCTGAATCAAATCTGGCCTCAGACACTAACTGTGTACTCTGAGCAAGCCATTTCACCCTGTTTGCCTCAGTTTCCTCATCTGTAAAATGGGATGGAAGAGACACTGACAAAGCCCTCTAGTATCTTTGCCAGGATGATCCAAAATGGGGTCCCAAAGAGTTGGATGTGACTGAAACAAATGAACAAAATGTACCCGATACCATGATTCTCACGAGCACCTTGGAAGGTGAGCACTGTTATTATTCTCATTTTACATATGAAGAAACTGAGGCACTAGATATGTGACTTGTCCTGGGCTACATAGCTATTAAGTTTTTGAGGCTGCTTTTGGATTAAACGGTCTTCCTAATTCCAAGTCTGGTGATATAGCCATAGAACCACCTAGGTAGTGTGGAAGGGAGGGCACCAGAAGTTGGGGAGGGAATGGGGAGAGATGATGCTACATCTGTATTAAAGAAAGAGAGTCTTTGACGAAGGGGTGAGAAGAAGGTAAAGGGCAGGGCCAGTGCACAAGGTGGCTAGAATGTCTTGTGGGGAGAAAAGAAAGAAGGGGAGCTTGGATGCATCCTCGATGGGGCTGGAAAGGTAGTTTGAGGCCAGGTTGTGAGGAGCTTTAAAAGCCAAACAGAAAACTTTTGTTCTAGAGGCAATGGGGAGCCATTAGGGAGTGACATGGGAAGGGCTTCACTTAAGGAACATCATTTTGTCACTGGGGTGGGGAGACTTGGAACAAAGAGACCCAGCTGGAGACCCTTGCAATAACCTAGTCCAGAGGTGATGAAGTCCTGGGGTAGATGTGCGAGTGGAACAATGGGGTCTGGTGCAAAATATTTGTGGAACAACAAATCTAGCTCTCTTTTTCTCACATTCTATATTCTGTCTCCCAGAATGTCTCCCATCTCCCTGTGTACACAGACCACGGCCTCCATTTCTGGGATTCATGGCCCCCTCACCTCCATCTCTTAGAATTCTTCAAAGCCCCAGCCCAAGGGTCATCTCTTCCTGCAGGCCCTTCATAAACCACCCTCCCCAATGCATCTCTACCCCTGCCTTGGAGTCTGGAGATAGCCTGTGAGCTGACAAAGCCCCCCATGACCTTGTGATTCTTTCCCACCTACTTAGATTTGTGTTGGTTATTTCCTACAAAGAAATGCAGCCTTCTTGAGGTCAAGGGCTGTTCTGTTTTTGTATCTCCAGCTCTAGAGTTGAATGACTGAATGATAATGTGCAAGGTCTCGTCTTAGACCCTATGAAGTATATAGATAAGATTTAAGATACAGTCCCTGCCTTCAGTCTAATATGGGAGATAAAACCCTTCAACACATGTCTGTAACCAAACTGGAAGGAAAAAGTAGAGTGAAAGATCTAAACCCTAGTGGGCTCACCGAATAAGCTAGCCTAGAGCTGGAAGGGGCCCGAGAGTTCATCTATTCAAAACCTTTCATTTTACAGATGAGGAAATTGAGACTCAGAGAGGTCCTAAGACTATATAGATTTTCAAGCTTTAAGGTTCCTTATTAGAGACCACCTAGTCCAGTATCATCTTTTCACAGATGGCAGAGTCAATGAGTGAAGGAAATAGACAAAAAGTCTTAGGCTTTGTCATTGGTCTTATCCATTAGTCTCCTATGGCATGATGGAGAGATGGGCCCAAGGAAGAAGGGCTACAATTTCAAGCTTGGCCAATGTGTTGATTTGGTTTTTCTTGACTACTTGGGGAAGGTCCTAAGAGGATTGAGAGAAAGTGAATAGAGTATATCAGTGAGAGGTGATATTGAAGGAAAAAAAAAGCTTTTTATTTTCAAAACATATGCAAGGATAATTTTTCAGCACTGACCCCTGCAAAATCATGTGTTTCAAAATTTCCCCTTCTTCCCCCCACCCCATCCCCTAGATGTCAAGTAATCCAATATATGTTAAACACGTTTAAATATATGTTAAATTCAATATATGTAAACATATTTATACAAATATCATGCTGCATAAGAAAAATCGGATCAAAAAGGAAAAAAATGAGAACGAAAATAAAATGCAAACAACAGAAGGAGTGAAAATGCTATGTTGTGATCCACACTCAGTTCCCATAGTCCTCTTTCTGGGTGCAGATGGCTCTCTCCATCAAAAGATCATTGGAACTGGCCTGAATCATCTCATTGTTGAAGAGAGCCATGTCCATCAGAATTCATCATCATATAATCTTGTTGTTGTGAATAAAGATCTCCTAGTTCTGCTCATTCAGTTAGTATCAGTTCATGTGAGTCTCTCCAGGCCTCTCTGAAATCATCCTCCTGATTGTTTCTTATAGAACAAAAACATTCCATAACCTTCATATACCACAATTTACTCGGCCATTCTCCAACTGATGGGCATCCACTCAGTTTCCAGTTTCTTCCTCTACAAAGAGGGCTGCCAGAAACATTTTTGCACACACAGGTCCCTTTCCCTCCTTTAAGATCTCTTTGGGATATAGACCCATTACAGCACTGCCAAATCAAAGGGTATGTGCACTGTTTGATAATTTTTTGAGCATGGTTCCCAATTAAAGCAGTAACTTGTTTAAAAAATATTTTATTAAAGAGGAAAGGAAAATTAATTTCCAGCCAACCACTACTCATGGCATCTTTGGGCAACTTGTTTTCTCCATTAGGGTCTGTCCTCAGTTTCCTCTGCTGTAAAATGAGGGGGTTGGACTAGGTGATCTTCCTTTTGGAATCCTTGCTTCTCATTCTGCAGAAGGGATGACTTGGTGGAGGGGAGCTTTTGCTTTCCTGTGACTGTGAGAAGCTGCTCCTGGTGCCTGGACATTAGCATTCAAACCTTAGCTCTGGTTCCCCTCCATGGACTATTTCCTGTTCTCCCCCACTCTTACCCCCCAAGGGAAAGACAATGCAGAGCTGTTGGCCCTTGGGAAAGGGGCCCATATAGCAGGGCTGGCTTCCAGGTATCAGAGGAACCAGTGGCTGGGGAAGGGGAGGTGCCCTCACTGTTTAGTGACCTAGTTAGGTTTGTGAAAAGGGGCTAGTTACTTCGCCTGCTTTTCTGTCCCAATTTCTAGAACCCCTATGTCTCTGCTAAACTTATCCTACTCCCAGGTGGCCCTGGAAATGTAGGTCAAACCTTTTACTATAGGTGGTGGGAAAGGCACATGTAGAAGGCTTTTAAGTCTTTGGATGGACCAGGAAGCCTGTGGCCTTAAAGGACTCTTCCCTTTCCAGGCCAACCCTGTCCTTGGGTCCTGCTGGAATGGCCTTGAAAGGGCCCATAGTGGACAGGAAGGTGATGGACTGTTAGGTCTGTTGAGATGCAGCCAGTTACTTTAGGATGCTAGACATGCTGATCCTATTAGGGAACTGGCTTCCCCCTTCCGCCTGGGCATTGTATCCTGGACCACAGAAGTGACTTCGTGGAAAAGAACCGTAAGCATCCACAATGCCCTATAATCAGATCTAGTGGTTTGCCCTTGCAAAATAAATTGTGTGCTACAGTTTGTGTATAGCTGGGGGCTAGCCTGGAGTCAGGAGATAACCTGTGGGCTGTCAGAAGACAATTTAGCTAATTGTTCACAGTGGAACAGAATGCTTAGGGTGGAAGCAGAAGGTAGTTTAGTATGATGGAAAAATAAATGGGCAAATAAATATGGACATTTATGAAGTGCCTACTATGTACCAGGCACTGTGCTCTTTTTTTAGTCAAGATGGCCTTGATTTGAATCTTGCCTCTGACAGTTACTAGCTGAGTAAGCCTGGCTTTGGTGGGCAAGTCATTTAAGCTAGGATGATGATCATATGCAATATTGTATGTAAAGTATCATGTAAAACTTCAAGGGCTATGGAAATATTAACTATAATTGTTGGCTTGTCTGATCAAAGGATATTTCTTCCACCAGGGCAATCAGTCTCAGAAAGCCAGATCTAGAAGGGACCAGGGGCACCTAAACATGAAAGCACTTCTTATATGCTCCCCCCATCTTCTCTTCTCTTTAGTAAATATCAAGACCCTTGACCATCTTGATAGCTCAGATACTCTGTAGCCTCAGGGCTGGAATTCTACTGATTCCTTTTTCCAGGGTTTGAGGTTGAATGTTTTCACCAAAGAGTCCTGATTGATCTGGGAAGACACATGATAATCCTGGCTCTAAGTCTCTGGGAATCATCTTTGGCCCTGCCTTTTTTTCTATATCCCAGTTTGGGGAGCAGATAAAGAGCTTCCAAAGGTGATTCTAAATTTGTTTCTGTTTTGTCTCCTTGTCTACATGGTGTAAGGTCCTTGTGGGAAACAGGCTGTCTTCTGTTTCTTACACCCTGACCCTCACCAGGATGCACCAATGCTAAATTAAGTTCTGGGTAACTTAATTCCCTCTGCCCAAGAGAAGAAGGACTCAAGCATGTTAAGAGCCCTCATTTTTCTTTGTCCCTGGGCAAATATTATTGGCAAGGATAGAAGAAGAGGAGATATGTTGAGAAGTATTTGTATTAACTCTTTTTGTAATAGAAAACAATGGGAAACTGAAGGGGAATGCCTGACATCTGGGGAATATGTGAACAATGGACGGTCTGGCATTATAATGGAATATTGTTGGGCTGTAGGAAATGCTGAAGAGAATGATTACAGAGAAACCTGGGAAGATTTGTATAAACTGATGCAAAATGAAGGGAGCAGAATCTGGAAAAAGATTATTATTATTACATTGTAACAACAAGGAGCTCACATTCTAAAGGGGAGATAGCATGTGATCAACTCTGTAGATACAAAATAGGTACAATGTATATGGGAAAGAGTCTCAGAGGAGGCATGGAGGCTGTGAGATTTCCAAGCTGGATTTTAAAGATGCCCAAGACCAAGAAGTAAAAGGAGTATATTCTAATACAGAGAGGAAGAAAGAACTTGGCGCATGAAGAGCTTGCCAGCCCTTACTCCCTCAGCCTTTTAGAATTTCACTGGGCAGTTTTTAAAAGGCAAAACAAGAAAAGAGGTCCCTTGGCCATCAATCAGGTAGTCAGTGGTGACCGGTGGTGGGGTGGGTAGGCTTGGTCTGGAAGCCCAGTCTGTGCCTTCTCAGGGGCATATTAATGATAGAGGAAGCTTTATTAGTGCAGAGCTGAGCTAGGAGTGGGGAGGGCAGGTGGCACTTCTAACTGGGCCAAAAAGAGACCTCCTTGGGAAACTGCCGTTTTCTCTGTGGGAACCCAGTTGGTTTGGCTTGACCCTTTTGGTTTGCTCAAGAATGATTTGGTCTGCTGGCTTCACTCTCAGCGACTAGGACTGTACTCAGCGGGATGCTGATAGTTGGACAGGATTAAAGGATGTATGATTTAAGTAGAAGACTCTGATTTGTCTTGATGCTTACGAGTTTCTCATCTGTAAAATTAGTGGGTTTGACTACATGGTCAATTCAGGTTTAGGCTGATAATTCTATAAGGTCCCCCTCTCTTTCATTGGCATATTTCACATCTATCCCATCCCTTCTAGGTCCATCCTCTCCATTTTTATCCAGCTTCTCATTTTCTCTTGCTTGGTTCATCATGGCTTTAGCCATTAGAGATGAGATAACAGGCCTCTAGAATTCAAATGACTTGCCCATGAGGTGGCTCATGTAGTTGTGTCACAGGTGGGATCTGAATCGAGGTCCTTATTACTCCTGAATCAATCATTCTCAAGTCCCAAAGCTGCTGTCTTGTTTGTCAAAAGGGAGGCATTCTCCTTTCATCCAGAGCTCTATGGATAACTCACCAAATAGAAACAAATAGAATGTGGTTTAATTGGGATGCAGAGAAAGCTGGCTTTGATGGCAGGTGTCTATTAGCCTTAGATGGGTGTTTTTAGGTTAAACTTTCCACTTTAAAGCAAATCTCCTAATTGCCTGAACATCCAGAGCCATCATTTCTGTACAGGTGGGGGGAAAATGACTCACTGTGTGTGAGCTGCCTCCCTTCATTCAGTGGTTGGTAGGTGGCAGCCACCCACTTTGATTCTGGAGGCAGGAGCTCGTGTTATCAGCTCCTCATCATACAAAAACTTCCGTGGGAAAGAAAGGATGGTACGTGTGGGTACTGTGAATCCCCATCTATTTGTAATGTACCCTCAGACCCTATCACTCTGTTCATTCCACTTATGAGTCTGTATCTGGACACCTGGGTCCAGTTTTCCAACCCCAGACTTTGAGAAAGACAATGTGGTGATGGGAATGTATATCCAAGAGTAGAGTGTCCTAATGGTTCTGGAGGTCAGGAAAAGATGGCAGAAGAGAAAAGTTGGGGGAATTGGAGGTTTTGGAGGGAAAGCAAATTGGTAGGGAGTGGATGTAATAATGGGTTAAGTGTTTGAAGGTAGAAGAGGGAACAGTTATTTTGTGGCTTCAGAAGGGAGCCTAATTTTGAGCTTTACTGTTCTAAAGAATTTTCTAATCACTAGAGCTGATCCATGGGGAAACAGGTTTCAGGAAAAAGCCCTAGGGCTTCATTGGGATCATGGGTCCAGAACTGGAAGGACCTTAGTCAACAAGCACTTGGCTAGGAACTGCACTGAGCACTGGATATGTGCAAAAAGGCAAAATCAACTTCCCTTTAAAGATTTTCACGGTTATTTAGCCCAACCCCCTTGTTTTACAAGTCAAATATATAATAAGTAAGTGGATTTGAACTGTTTTTTGTGATATCAGCTAGGTGATTGGATTAGTGCTACCTGATTTTTGAATTTTCTTTGCTACTCTGAGATTTTTGCTAATTTCTCTGAGTCTCGGTTAGTTCTTTTGCTCTTACAACAGGGTTGCATGAGGGGATTGTCCTTTCCCCACTATATTAGTACTAATAGTTGGTATTTTGCTATTATTGTTATTCATTTATTTCAGTCTGACTCTTTGACCCCATTTGACATTTTCTTGCAAAGACGCTGGAATGGTTTGCCATTTCCTTCTTCAGATCATTTTACAGATGAGGAAGCTGAGGCAAACACTGAAGTGACTTGTCTATGTCTGAGGTCACATTTGAACTCAGATCTTCCCGATTCCAGGTTCAGTGCTTCATCCATTGCGCCACCTAGCTGTCATTTACATAGTGCTTTCTAAGGTTTGCATTGGACTAGCTGACCTCCACTGTTCCTTCCAACTCTAAACTTGTATTCCTATGGTCTAATCCAAGGGTTCCAGAGAGCTTAAAATCAAATTATTTTTCCTTCTCCTTCTTCTCATAATTTGGACTCCTCATAGTGGCTGAGGGATGAGGGACAAGGGCAACCTGTGGCTACCTTAGCATGCGAAGAATGGTGATGGCATCTCCCAGGTAACCGGCCCTTGGCACGGAGCTAGTTCAAACCTCCTGCAGCTTCAAGATTCCCAGGAAGCCAAGAACATGTTCGTTACCTCCTTTCCAATATATGAAAGCAGTCTTGTACGATGAAGAGGCTCTTGGCTCTAGTCAATCCTCAGCTTCAAATCCCAGTTCTTTCACTCCCTTGGTGACACTGGGCAAGTCAATTTAGTTTCTTATCTGAAAAATGAGGGGGTTCTTTAAGTTCCTTTTCATTTCTGCCTCCATGATTCCCCTTTCCTTTACCCCTTAGTTCTCTGAACAGGGATTTGTTCCCAACAGCCCCCGAGGAAGGGAGAACTTGATGGCTTTCTTTGCCCTCCCCCACCCACATCCAGTCACTATAACTAAGCGAAAAGAGCCCACGCTTTCCTTTTGTGCCTTTCTGTGTGCATAGGTATATAGAGCCCTCTATTGCTGATTGAGATGGGATTCAGATAGTGCCATACGCCCCCTTCCTCTCCCTTCCCACTCCCAAATGGCATCAGTGTTAATGGAATGGAATGCTTTCATGGTTAATTTTCTAGTGCATCATTGAGGGGGTTAATGAGGGACCAGCTGGCATCTCCACGCAGCCATGCCTGAGTGCCCTGCCAAGGGTTTGTTCGGCACCGTGGCCGAAGGGCACAGCCGAACTCAGCATGTGGCTGCCGTCAGTTCAGAAGCCTCTGTCCCCCTTTCAGGGGCTTATCATCGAACTGGTTTCTCATCCAGTCCAAGCCTAGGATTGTTCTCCGTCTGTGATATTTGCAGAGCTGCTGTAAGAAAAGTGTGTAACTCGTGCCAAGTGTAGCTGGTTGATCCCTGGCCTGTCTCCTTCCAGCTGGAAAGGAGGAGGAGAAAGCTAGGGAAAAGGTACCCAAACTGGAGCTCCACAGTGGAAGTCAGAAGTGTTTCAGGCTTGGGATTCTACAGTGGTCATGGCCAGCCTAATCCTGGTCCTCCTGAGTGCTCGCTCACCTAGGTCATTGTAATAGCACTTGTCTGTGCTTTCCCCTCTCCAACTTATTCTAAACACTGTTGCCCTAATTATTTCCAAACAATGCTGCTGCACTCCCCTTTATGCTTACTTTTTTTTCCTGTTAGACTATAAGCTCTCTGAGGGCAAGAATTGTTGTGTTGCTTGCATATGTATCTCTTGTATTTAGTGCAGTGCCTGTTATATAGTAAGTACTCAATAGATGCTCTCCCTAGTCTTCCCTCTTCTAGTTAGGCTTATTCCCTCCAACATCCCATGAACATTTTTGTTTTTTGGACCTGCCCCCTAGCCGAACATGGCACAGCCTTCTTTTTCTCCTCTGGCTCTTCCACTGCTACCCATCCTTCAAGACCTAGCTACTGTCCTACTGTCTTCATGAAGCCTTCTTAAATTTCTTCAGCCTTCCATGATTTCCCCCTTCTCTTGATGCCTATAGCACCCACAGCCTGTGCCACACCCTTTAGCACTTAATGAGCCCACTGTATTGTATTGTTAATGGTTTTCTGTTTGAGTCTTTCCAGATACATTTAAAAGTTTTTTTTAAATTTTATTTATAATTTTTGACAGTATATATGCATGAGTAATTTTTTTAAAAAAGCATTATCCCTTGTATTCATTTTTCCAAATTATCCCCTCCCTCCCTCCATTCCCTCCCCCCGATGACAGGCAATCCTATACATTTTACATGTGTTACAATATAACCTAGATACAATATATGTGTGTAAATCCCATTTTCTTGTTGCACGTTAAGTATTGGTTTCCAAAGGTATAAGTAACCTGGGTAGATAGACAGCAGTGCTAACAATTTACATTCACTTCCCAGTGTTCCTTCTCTGTGTGTGGTTGTTTCTGTCCATCATTGATCAACTGGAAGTGAGTTGGATCTTCTTTATGTTGAAGATTTCCACTTCCATCAGAATACATCCTCATACAGTATTGTTGTTGAAGTGTACAGCGATCTTCTGGTTCTATTCATTTCACTCAGCATCAGTTGATGTAAGTCTCTCCAAACCTCTCTGTATTCCTCCTGCTGGTCATTTCTTACAGAGCAATAACATTACATAACCTTCATATACCATAATTTACCCAACCATTCTCCAATTGATGGACATCTATTCATCTTCCAGTTTCTAGCCACTACGAAAAGAGCTGCCACAAACATTTTGGCACATACGGGTTCCTTTCCCCTCTTTAGTATTTCTTTGGGATATAAGACCAATAGCAGCAATGCTGGATCAAAGGGTATGCACAGTTTGATAGCTTTTTGGGCATAGTTCCATACATTTAAAAGTTTTAACATTTTTTTGTAATTTTGCATTCCAAATTTTCTCCCTCTCTTGTAAGAGGCAAACCGTATAATATCTATCATAAATGTGAAATTATATAAAGCTCTGTTGCAAAAGAAAACACATACACAGAAAATGACAAAAAAAGAAGGGGAAAAATAAGTGTGCTTCAATCCTTACTCAGAATTCATCAGTTCTCTCTCGGGAGGTGGATAAAAATTTTTTATTGGGGTCCTTTAAAATTGTCTTAGATCCTTGTATTGTTGAGAATGGCTAAGTCATTCATAATTGATCATCATTATAATGTTGCTGTTATTGTGTATGGTACTCTCCTGATTTCTGCTTACTTCATTTTTGCATCAGTTCATATAAGTCTTCCTAGATTTTTCTGAAAGCATCCTGCTTGTCATTTCTCATAGCACAATAGTCTTCCATCACAATCATAAGTTCCAGTTTGTTTAGTCATTCCCCAGATGATAGACATCCTTCCTTTCCAATTACTTGCCACCTCAACAAGAGCTTGGAGCCCATCTGAAGGGGATCAGTGCTCAGTCCATTGTGTATTTGGGTATGTGTGTTCAATACTCTGGATTCCAAAGCTCTTGATTAGTCTCCAAGTCCTTTGCTGTGGGGATCATGCCTTTGGGAACACAACAGGATCAGTGTATCATAGATTATATCATTGATTAAGAGTTAGTTGATCCCTGGGGGCAGCTAGGTAGCTCAGTGGATAGAACACCAGCCCTGAAGTCAGGAGGACCTGAGTTCAAATCTAGCCTCAGACACTTAACACTTCCTAGCTGTATCATTTAACCCCAATTGCCTCAGGAAAAAAAAATTGATCCCAAATAGGTGTTTTTGTTTGTTTTTTCATTCTTGATTGTTTTCTTGGAACTCACAAGGTGTTTTTGTTTGTTTTTTCATTCTTGATTGTTTTCTTGGAAGGATGTGTTACACAGTGGGTTGAGGGCAGAGCATTACTCTATATGTCAGAAGTAAAGATAAGACATTCTCAAGGTATGTACCTGGAAACAGAGGTTGGACGTGGGCCCAGCCCGACATTGGAGGAGGATCATGTACAGCCAGAGAGAGAAAACAGATGGGCCACCCAAGGGTGTGACATGAGCAGTCACAGAAGAATAAACCCCTTCAGTGATTTTCCTGAATTTGTAGGTCTGGTCATGTCTCTCTGCTTCTTAATCAGTTGCAGTGGCTCCCTTTTGCCCCAGAGTAATATAAAAAGGGCAAATATAAACTCCCCTGTTTGGCATTGAAAGCTCTTCATAATCTCACTGCTTGCTCCCTCTCCAGCCTCCTCATTCTCTACAATCCAGCTACAATGGCCTATTTGCAGTTCTGTGCATATGACATTGTGTCTCCCATCTCCACCGCTGGGACCCCTGCACTCAACTCACAGTCCATCTGTTGCCAGGATGAGGTCACATAGAAGGGTCAGGAAGCCGCTGGTTGTCTCTGGACAAGGGCTTTTGGGCAAAGACTGGGGCAGGGATAGGGGGAATGACAACATAGGTTGGATTTGGTGATCTCCGAGGTCCTTTTCAATACTTGGGATTCTAGGAGCTCCTGAGTTTAAAGTTGACTCTAGATCCCAGCAGCTCATATTCCTTTTTGTAGAGCTTAGATCTTAGAGATCTCAGAGGTCTAGGCTAACCCCTTCACCCTCCTTTTTTTTTTTACTTTTTACAGATGAGGAAACTGAGGCTAAGGGAGAGCAAATGATTATTCAGGGTATCAGGGAGAATGAGTCAGAGTTGGAATAATAGGATCATAAATTTAGAGTGAGAAGGGACTATGGGGGTCATAGAGTCTGATTCTCCTCCATTTTACAGATTAGGAAACTGAGGCCCAGAAAGGTTGAGTGACTTAAGAGAGATCATGGAGGTCAGAACCTTTATTTCACGGATAAGGAAACTGAGGCTGAGAAAACTTAAACAATTTGCAGAAGGTCACAAAGGTGACCTCTCAGCAAAGGTGAGATTCGAATCTAGAACTTTGAAATAGTGGGCTGGCCCAAGGCAGAGCAGTGCACCCATCTTCCCTTGGCATAGCGGTTGGCAGGCACATTGCAGTGGCCCTTTACCAAGCCAGGTGACTTGTTTGTCCTGTAGTTGTGAAAATTCACATTTCCTTGGCACCTTTGATGCAAGAGGAAAAAACACTTTGGAACTAAAAATATCATCTGTGAATGACTAAAGTGAAATTCCACATGGCAGCTGGGGATGGGGTGGGGGAGTGAGGAACGAGGGACTAGGGCAAGGAGGGAACAGGCTGGGAGCCAGACTTGGTGACCTCAGGTGTCCCTTCCAGCTCCAGATCTGCGGTCCACTCATCCTCTGGTCCCCTAGTGCCCTAAAAGCCCCAATGCTGAGGAACCGCCTGGTTCCCTCTGGGTGGGCAGAGTGGGCCTCGGGTGCCACTCCCTCCCGCTCAAACAGCACCTTTGTCATCTTTGAGCGGGGTCAAAGTCCTGGAGTTTGATGTTGTGTCATGGGGCTCCTCTGAAGCGATTGAGGGTGAGAGGGCCTTTTCAGCTGAGCATGTGACCTGTTCTCCTTTTGAAACTGCTTTCTCGTTGCAAAAGTGTTCAAAGCCTTCCTGGGATTTTTTCTGGTTCTTTCTCCTCCCCATGACCACAAACTGGACGGTCGGGGATTTGGAGGCGAGGACTGCCATTTGGTGCGTATTCTAGACACGTCCAGGAACCTCTCTGGGCCTCAGTTTCCCCATCTTAGGCTGGTTGGACGCCCCCTCCTCCCCGTGGCCCCTTCCCGCTCAGCACCTTTGCTGCTATGATCCTGTCTCCCTTTGCCAGACTCAGCACTTGTTGTTGGCTGTGCCTCTTCCCATTACTGCTAATCCCGGGCCGGGCTGAGTGCCATCTGCAGCAGAACTCCCAGCTGGCCCGCTCACACCGTCAGGGCAGCCCTGCTTCTGTTTCTCGGCTCACTTGCCTGCTGACTTGTGAGCAGGGAATGCTGAGCTAACCTGCCGTTGGTTCCCTGGCTGGCTCAGGTCATCAGCCCGTCATCCCCTCTTCCATCTGGGATGGGAATTGAAGCCCCGAGCTTCTCCTTCAGTCATTTGTGTGAGCCTGGGCAGCTGAATAGCCTAGCAGAGTAGAAGGAGCACTTGGCTTATTGTCAGGTGGATCTGAGTGTGAATCCTGCCTCATGTACTTTCTGGCTGAAGGATCCTCAGTAGGCTGCTCTTCTTTTCCTCATCTGTAAAATGGGGATAATAATAGGACCAAGGACCAGTTGGGCATAAGGATCAAATGAGGTCATATTTGACAAACCTTAAGGTGCTAGCTTCCATCATTATCATTTGGCAACAGTGAGAGCAAAAGCTTGGAGTCAAGACCATGCTTGTAGTTCCACTCTGGATAGATCCTGGCCAGGTGAACCTGGACAAGTCACTGAGTGCCCCACAAGGCCCTAAAGTTCCATCTGAGAATTTATGTATAATATAATAACATAATATTATTATGTTATAATAAGCTATTATAAGGAAACCTTCTGTCCAGTTCTTATCACTATCATCATCATTATTAGATTCTCCCTTCCCTCCTTGGACTAATGGGAAACAGCTGTACCCTCTGTCTCGCTCTTTGAGCCCTGGCAGCCTCCTACCCCTGACCCTTCCCAGGGATGTTTCCCAAAGGGGCTGGCCTCTTTAGCCTTGCTGCTGCTCAGCCCCAGCCCTGCTGAGGGGCTCTCCTTTGTCTTCTGCCTTGGGAATTATTTGTGGCTTCAGGCTGTAATTCAGGGTTTCTAATCTTTCCACAAAGGAATATGAAGAAGTAAGGGTTGGGTGATAAAGGAGAGGTTGCTCCCTTCCCCAAACTTATTAAGGATGGGACCTGGCTTCAGATTCTCTATGACATTTGCTACAACTCTTTTTTCCATTGTTTTTGGTTCCCTCTGACTCTTCACCCGTCTGGGGTTTTCTTGGCAGAGACACTGGAGAGGTTTGCCATTTCCTTCTCCAGCTCATTTGACAGATGGGGAAACTGAGGCAAACAGGATAAAGTGGAAAAAAAACAACCCCTTTCCCCCCCCCAAAAAAAAAACAGAATAAAGTGACTTGCCCAGGGTCACACAAGCTAGTAAATGCCTGGGACCAGATTTGAACTCAGGGAGATAAATCTTCCAGTCCAGTGCTCTATCCACTATGGCTCTATCTAACTGTCCACCTCTTCCCCTTAGGAAAACCTGGTTCAGGTCCTGATTCAGACCCACAGGTGGCTCTGTGAGCAAAGCATGGCCCTGTCTGAAACTGAGGGTTATAGATCTGACCCTAGAGCCGGGAGGGATCTTGGAAGTCATCTTGTCTAACTCTCTCAATTTACAGATGAGACCCAGTGAAGGACAGGCTAAAGAGCTAAAGATCTACATCCCTGGTAGTCATCTCTTATCCCTGGCACTCCCTGCCTCAGTTTCCTCACCTGTAAAATGAGATTGTTGGATTCGATGGCCTTCGAGGGCCCTTCTGTAATAAAGCCGCTTTCTACGTAGGGAAATTCCCCACATCAGTCAAATCCTAGGCCTTGTCAGAAAGGACTGACTTTGGAGGGTTTTGTTAAGAAAATATCAAAGTACCTTCGAAATATGGTCCTGTTATTTTTATCATCGTGATTGTTATTCATCACCCGTCCCCAGTCTGAAGTGATAATTCTGTGATTTTTTTTCCTTTTTTATCTGCCACCAGAAAGAGTACAAGGAAGCAGGGGCTGGGTGATGAGGTCAGAATACTCCACTTCCCAAAATCTTTGGCTGGTCTTTGGACATCTGGGGAAGCGGGGGGCGGGCGTGGGGGCTGCCAACATCAGAAGGCCGCTGCTTCCCTTTCTCTCTTGGGGGGATCACATGCTGACCTTCCTGCCGCCAAGGAGGACAGTTTTGGGGAAGTCTCGGCATGGTCATGTGAGCATTAGAGTGGGGCGGCCCCCATCCCATGACCGGTACCTAGAATTTCCAGAAGATTTACTTTTTCCATTTAGAAAGTAGAGCTAGTCATTGCTCCTCCTTCATGTGGCTGGTCATGTAGCCCAGCCCTTCCCATGCCCGATTGCTCTTGGGTGCTGGGGGTTAAATTAGAAATCTTGGGACTGGAGCATTTTGGGTTTCAGAACTCAGAGTTGGAAGTAATCTCAAGTCCCTGCTCTAACACTTCTAGTCATCTAGCCTCCGCTGGAGGCCCCTAGAGAAGGCAGCCTCCCTGTCAGCCTGTTCTTTCTTGGGACAGCTAGGATAGCCTTCAAGTCTAAACTTACCTCTCTGTAAATGTCTCCCTCTGCTCCTGCTTCCCCCGTGGCCGAAGAGAACAAGCTGGATCCCTCTTCCCCTGGAAAACCTTTCAAGTTCTTGATAAGGGACTATCGCTTCTAGCCCTCCTGGCTGAACACCCCTATTTCTTTCATCTGGTCTTCTTATGGAGGTCACTACACGACCCTAACTACCTGTCTCTGGACCTTCCACTTTATCAATATCCTTCCGGAAATGTGGTTCCTAGAGCTGAACACAACTCAAGATGATAACAACACTGATGATGATAATGAACATTGATATGTTGTGCTTATGTGCTAGGTACTTTGCAATTATCTCATTATCCTGGAGTAAATGCTATTATTATACCCATTTTACAGATGAGGAAACTGAAAAAGGTTAAGTGATTTCTCCAGGATCATTCAGTTAGTAAAGTGTCTGAGGATTTGAATTCAGATCATCCTGACTCCAAGCCTGAAACTCTATCCAAAGCATCACCACCCTGCTCTAAATGAGGTCTGAGCAGGGCAAACTCCAGCATGTCCATCACTGCCCTTATTCCTGGAGGGTTTTTGGCGGTCACATCACCCCGTGACTCATTGAGCCTGCCACTTGTTCCTGCTCCCTCTTCCATCCTCCACCATGGTTTCCAGACATATAGTTATTCAACACGCCTCAGCCCCTATTCTGTATTCTTGGAGCTGATTTTTTAAACCTCCAGTGTAAGATGTTACTCCGCTGAATTTCATCTTCTTAGATTCAGCTCCAGAATCTAGCTTGCTGAGATATTTTTGGATCCTGATTCTATTATCCAATGTGTTCGCTGTCCCTCCCAGCCTTGAGCTCCTGCAAATGGAGCGAGTCTGCCATCTCTGCTTTGATCCAGATTTAAAGCTAAAAGGGAGCTTTTAGATGGAGATCCAACCCACTCAATTTACAGAAGAGGAGAGAGGAAGAGCTTTGGGCCCAGGTCCAGATAGGAAAGGTGAGAAATGGGGGGAGCATTTTAAACCTTGATTTAAAAAAAAAGATCATGCTTTGTCCATTGGACTACCCTGCCTCCTGGTGGCAAAGATTTGGTTTGTTTGCTCTCTTGACTGACAGCGCTTTCTCTGCCACCCATCTTTGGTTCAGATCTGCTCTGGGCCTGTACCAGAAGGAAGAGGGCTTTTTTTAGTCGGGTCCCTGCAGCACTGAGTTCTTGTATGCTGATACCACACCTTCCTCGTGCTTTAGCCTTTCCCAATGGTCCAAAGCTCCAAACTCGGTCTCATTTCTTCCCACAACCCTCCGCTTGGGCCCTGGGGATGAGGGAGGAAGCAGTCGGAGTGTGAGGGAGGCAGTTCTCTATAGACACATATTTCTCTGCCTTTTAAAAAATAGATCTCTAGTTTTTTTTTTCTTTTTACATCATCTAGATTTCCTCTTCCATCCATCCCTTACAACTTTTAACATTTTAATTTCTATTTATTTTTTAACAAAGAATTTTTTAAAAGAGGAAATAAAAATCCTGGTGAACTGATGGGCATATTTTAAAAATCTGAGATATTATTTTTAATTAAATTTTTTTTTGCATAATTCCATACTTGAGCTCTGCCGGTAAGCAGGGAAAATATCTCCTCTGATCTCTGCTTGGGTCCACGTTTGTCCTGGTAATTTGAAACAGTGACTTTTGGTTGTTTTGTGGTGGTTGTTTCTGTGTAAACTGTAGTCCTTGTATGTGTTTTCCTGACTCTGCTCACGTCATCTAACATCAGTCCATGGAGGTCTTTCCTTCTCAGGAGTGTGTGGTCCCTGCCATTGTAAGCATAGCACAGTCTCTGGTGACAGAATTAAGTCATTTGAAAGGCACATTTCCTTGTCAGGAACTTCATTTCACTTATAGCTGCCTCTTCATGAGCCCATTTGAGGTTTTCTTGGCAAAGAGTAATTGGCCATTTCCTTCTCTGGCTCCTTTGACAGATGAGGAAAATGAGGCAGACAGGGCCAGGTGACTTGCCCAGAGTCACGCAGCTACTAAGAGTCTGAAACGGATTGTGAGCTCAAATAGAGGGCTTGTCCTCAGGTCCCAGTTCTCCGTGCACTCTGGCACCGCCTAGCTGCCTCTTTCATTACCAGAGATTGAAATAATCCAAGAATTCTGGAGATGGATGTGTTCAGAATATAATCATAGGGTTTTCTCTCTCACCCGCCTCATGCCTAGGAAGCGTAATTCCTCCCCGAGATGGGTACAAGAGGCAGCAGACTCCAGACTCTGGTTCCTCTCTAGGGCTGCTGACGTTCCTCTCTGCGCTGTTTCCCTCAACCAGTGGGACAGAAGATAGGCTGGGAGAGCTATAGTCCCTTCTGTGGGCTGCTAGATTTAGTTCTAGAAGGAACTTCAGAGGTCATCTCTAGGTGGGGTAGTGAATCAAGTGCCGGCCTAGAGTAGGTCAAAATTAAATTCAATGCACATGTTTCACCTATATTGGATTATTTCTATAGCAAGAGAGAGAAAAAAATTTGGAGCTCAAGATTTTGCAAGGGTTAATGTTGAAAACTATCTTTGCACATATTTTGAAAAAAAACTATTATTATTTTTTAAAAAGAATTTAATTCAAATCCTACCTTGGGCACTTAGAGGTTGTACCATCCTGGCCATGTCACTGCATCTGTCTGCCTCATTTCTCACAACTGTAAAATGGGAATAATAGCACCACCTACTTCCCAGGTTGGCTTAGCACCCTACTAGGTGCTTAATAATTGTTTCTTTCCTTTCTTCTATGACATAAAAAAGTTAAGAGCTCCTGCTTTTTGGAACCTTAAAGGGCTGTATAAAGGCTGGTTCTTGTGGTAGGGGGAAGGGGTGCTTTTCAGGTGATTCTAAGCCAAGTTATAGTCAGGCCTGTCTGAGTTATAAGAGCTTCCTCACCAGAGAATTGGCTGCTGGAGGCAGAATTTGTGGGCTGGGGTCTGGATTCTGGGGCCTTTTACTCTTGCCTGATTGCCCAGTGAACTTCCCTTTGCTTTTAGGAAGAAATCTGCCTTGACGGTAGTCAGGCTAACTTCTCACCCAGGGACTGAATGTTTTGTTTTTTTTTTTTTCTTTTTTGGCCAGACCAACTAGTGAATATTAGCTTTTGACACAGTGAGTTTTGGATTTCCCCTGCAAGGGGTTTCCACCCCACGGAAGTCACACACAGTAGGTGCATCCAGTCTCCCAAGTCTAAAAATTATTATTGTGCTCTGTGTGTAAACCCCCGTGAGCTAAATGAGGAAGGAGCTTTGACCCTACTCTCGATGGGGATTGACCTGGTCGGTCACATTGACCTCAGCATGGTGATAAAAGACCTCTCCGATGTCCACGTGGACTATTTCTGCCTAACTTAGGGTCCAGCCCTCCGAGCTCACGTTGGGTCAGCTCATTGACCTCAGCATAGGGACAGGAGCTCCCAATCTAAGGGGGAGACAAGCAATCAGATAAAAAGTAATTGGAGAAAAGGGTAAGTGGGAGATACTCCCCAAAGGAGTAACTGGAGTTAAGTGATATTCTTGTAGATCGCACACTTGAAGCCCAGGAAGTGAGGAAATGAAATCATTATTTGTATAGGCTTAAAGCACTGTATGTTATCTCAGCTGAACCTCAGGAGGAGCCTGTAAGTCGGTATTGTTATAGTGTTATCCCCATTCTGTAGATTAGGAAACTGATTTTCCTTCCTAAGGTCCCGAGGCCTGTCTGGGTCAGAGTTCCAAGGGCAGCCCTCGGTCCTGCTGCTCTCTATGGCACGGGACGGTCATACCTTGGGTCCTTTCCAGCATGTTGAGATTGACGCTCTCTCAGAGGATTTTGAGCATCATCTGTGAATGAGAGTTTTGCTTCCCAATCCCAGTTTAAGAGCTGTGTGCTGGGAGCCTAGGGCTGTTGTCTCTGCTGCTCCAAGCCTAATGCCATTGCAGAGCTCCCAAAGGGCCCGGGGCCTGGGGACGTCCCATAGCTGAACATCATTTCCCAGCTGGCCACCAGAGTGAAGTCATTTCCCGCATCTTGAGGGTGGTGACTACTGGGAAGCAGGTACCCACAGGTGGGGGGGTCCCATCCCTGGAGGAGGCCCAGGGGAAGCACATGTGGGTGTGGCTCCCCCGGTACCTCAGGACCCTGGCTGGTCCCCGGCTGGTCTCAGCCACCGTCACCTGAAGCAGCAGAGCCCCAGAGCGGCCCTTGTTTGTACCTGTGACCCGCTCCTGATTGGCTCGTGGATGCCCTCAGTAGAAGCCGGCTGGGGAGGAGCCCAGGGCTGGAAGTGCCTGCTGGAAGGGAGCACATACACGCGCTCTGACTGCAGCGGGACAGGACGCAGCCCTGGGAGGGAGAGGCTCACGGCCATGGGTAGGAGATGGGAGTTTTCCCATGCTGAGGGCATGGTAGGATCCTCCCCCCCCATCCCTGTTACCCCAAGGTGGGGGTGGGGGTGGGAGGGCAGGAGTGGGGGTGGGAGTCAAGGGCTTGTCCTGTGGATGAGAAAAGGCAGAAGGAATTCTTGGCTCTTCTTGGCAGGCCCAGGATGAGAGCTGAGCAACTGTGCAGGAGATTGTTTTTTTCTGAGTGCAAGTTTCTTCCTGTACTTTAGCAGAAGGGTTATGTTCTTTATGTCCAAGAGTCATCTCCGAGCAGCTGTGACTAGGTCAAGGTCATGTGGCTGAGGGACAGCCCCCCCCCCCCAGAAAGTGCCTTGCAGCCAGCTACCTCCTCAGCACATGGAGAAGTGTGTGCTTTGGGGAGGTGCAGAGGGAGAAAGGAATCCCCTCCCTCCACTTGACTCCCAGGGTCTTAGAGACAGATTTCAGACTCTGTTCAGCCCCCCAGTGGCAGCTTCAGAACATGCTGTGAGAGAGACCCAGGAGGGGGCTGGAGGTTTCCATAGAATGTCTGCCCGTTTCCTCCTTGGGTGTGCTCTCTCCCTGCCTCCTTTATCCCTCCCTCCTCCCCAGGAGGCGTCTCAGCACTGCGTGATGCTGGAGGATTGCATCAGCTTAGGATGGCAGGCTGGATGGAGCCTGTTGCTATGGTGACTGGCAGGCCTCTCACCAAAAAATGAGCCTGAGCAGCCCATGCGGGCCTTCTGCTTTCATATGGTGGTGTCTGCACAGACAATGGAGGCGGGGGACAGTGGGTGCTTTTCAGCTCATCCGTGAGGGGGACACGCCAGGGGAAAGTGGTCCCAGGAGCCCTGAGCAGGGCCAGGCAGGAGGGGCTAGGAGCCGGGGCCCTGCACTGAGGGCACGGAGGGCCGCCTGCCTCCTGCCTCAGATGCTCATGTCTGCGTTGTTCTGGTCTCCTTAGGTTTCTGGGTCTCATTTCTTCCTCTGCTCGGGGACTTCTGAAGCCCCATGGTGTACATAGCAGGAGGATGCTTGGACTTAAACCTTGGCCCTGCCCCTTAGGCTCTGGGTGGTCTCAGGGAAACCACTTCCCTTCTGGGCTGTTTGGAAAATGAGGGGAAGAGATTAAAGGTATTGTAAAGGTGGCTTCCAGCTCTGAGCCAGGGTCTGAGACTAAGACTCTTTCTCCCATGGCCTCTGTGTCTGGCTCAGTGAGGCATTAAGTTCTGGACAGGCCTGGGAAGGTACCTGATCAAGGTGAGAGACTGGCAGGAGAGGGGAGTTAGGAAGGAGTCAGGAACAACGCATCCTCAGGGAGCAGAAAACCAGAGGGGTTCTTGTCTCTTGGGCAGCAGACTGGAAAGAGAACCAGGTCTGGAGTGGGAAAAGCCGGGTTCAAATCCTGACTTTGCCTTCCAACGCTTGTATGATCTTAGTTCTTCGGTCTCGATTTTTCTTGTTTTTAAGAGGAAGGGGATGGACTCGATGTTTCTTCTCGTCACTCACACAGAGACCTCCCTATTTCAGGCTCTCACCACTTTTCACCTGGACTGTTGATGTTAGCCTTTGGCCTCCTTTGCCTTTCTTTGCTTGATCACGTTCTCTAGTCCCTACTCTGCACCAACACCTAAGCCATTATTTCCCCAAAGTCCTAGTCTGACCTTGTTGCTGCTCTCAATAAATTTCATTGGCTCCCTATTTCCTCAAGAGGAACTCTAAAACCCTTTATTTGGCATTTAAAACCTCAGTTAACTTTTCCAGCTGTACTATGAATTATTTCCCTTTGCAAATTGGAGGATCTGGATGTCCTGTTCTTTTTACAGTTGTCTCAGACATGGCAGTCCACCTCCTGTCACAGCCCTGGTCTTCCCCCGTCACAAATGCTTTCCTTTCTCAAATCTCTGGGTTGCTTCAAGGGCCACCTCCAGCAGGAAGTCTGCCCTGATTCCCCTAAATGCTACTGTCCCCCTTTACATTTTGTATGTACCTGTACATAGCATACACATATATATAGACACATGTGTGTCTATATATACATATATTAAAGTGTATGTACAGTGTATATATAAAGTGTGTGTATATATATATGTATATATATATATACATATATACATAACATATATGTTCTATTAGGGGAGAATCTCTATACACACACACACACATAAGATGCTACTTTATGTCACCAGTATTTGGCATACATAACTGGTTAATGATAGATCAAGTGATAGGTGATCCTAAAGTCTCTTAAAACCCCAAGTTCTTATAGTTTTTATCTGTGAAACTGGTGCTATCTCACGAGGAAGGGGGAAGTGCTTGACAAACCTTGGCTGTTCTCCAAATGCACTTTCTGCCAATGGTGCTGGTCCTGTGCCCTGTCTGCCAGGGAGGGTACGAGACAAACGTAGGTGGCAAACCTGCCAGCCTTGAAGAGAGCCGAGCTCAAAGCCTTTCCTCTTAACCCAGCAGAAGTCCTGCCCATAAGTGTTGTGGACTCAGAAAGGCGACGTGGTCCCTGCCTGGGACAAGGGGAGGGCTCCACAGGTCTAGAACCTAAGGCACTCAGAGACCTTGGGGATGTCACTGCTCAGCTGAGTCTAAGTAAAATGAAGGGGTTTTGGACTTGGATACCTTGTGCCTAAGGATGTGCAAAGTGAATGGCTTCTGCTGCGATCCTCACCACCTATGGGCGCTTAACTGATTTGAATATGAAAGGGAGGGGATCAGTTGGTCTGTTTTGGGTCATGTGGCATTGAGTGAGGAAGCATCAGTCTAGGAGGAAGGAGGAGGAAGAATGAGAAGCTTCTGGACCCAGAAAGGTATGACTTCCTGGACAGAGAGGACCCCAAGCAATGGCCAGGTCAGGGCCCTGGACTCAGGTGGAGACCCCCATTGGGGCTCACTTGAGGAGAGGAATGATTTCCCCCTTGGGAGAGCTGGGATGCTAGCTCAAGAGAAATGTGGGACGGGCACATCTGCCAGCCAGAAAAGGCTCCTACAGCTACAGCAAGAAGTGCTGGAATCCGAAGAGGGCTGGGGACCTCCGGGAAGAGCTGGGAAACCGAGTTCTAACCCCAAGAGCTCCAGGAGAGGCTCGGGTGACATGAATTCTTTATTTGCCAGGAAAAAATGAGTGTTAACAAAGAGATCTGAACCCTGGGAGGGGGTGGAGAAGAGAGAAAGAACAGGAAAACGAAAACGGGCTGTGTGGGAAAGAGATGTTCAGAGAGGGAGCAGTCTTTGTTCCGTGGCCCTGGAGCACATGAAGGCCTGGATTTCTTTGCACACAAGTGTTTGCATGTGCCCAGTAACGATGGCAGAGTAAGCAGCCCTAGTCTCCCTGTTGGGAATGTCCTTTTTGTCTCAGTGGTTCCCCCGGAGCCCATGCTCTCTATTAGAGAAAGTTGCTGTTGGCCCCAGAGCCAGGCAGCCATTCTTGGGCCAGTGTTCCATCCTCGAGTAGCCTTGAATGCATTACCCAGATGGAGCCCTAACCCTGGTTTAGATAGAAGGCTCAGGATCAGTGGGAAAGGGATGATGGGAGGTGGGGTGCAATAATGAGCAGTTACCATGGTACCTGGGCACCCTTCTCTGTGTTGGGTAACCCGGCACTGCCTGTAACACTCAGCCGCTTCCGGCCCTGGAAATAGACCAGCCCCAAATGGGCCTTTCCCTGGGAAAAAGGCCCTTGGGCAGGGACAGGCAGAGAAATGCCCAGGAGCCCCAGAGGAAGCTCCCGTCTCATTTTTAGTCTCCATGTTAATCCACTCTAAAGAGACAGGTACAGGACATGACCCACACATTCAGAACTTCCCATCCATCCCTTTCTCCCTCCTTCCTTGTAGGTACCTAAATAGAGGGCTGGGGGGAGGGGGACATGAACACACACACACACACACACACACACACACGCCTGCGCTGTACATTTCCAGGACATTTCCAAGGAGTTCTCTTGGGAAAAGAGTATGCTGCTAATTGACCGGTGCACTCATTCTCAATTCTCTCTCTCTCTCTCTCTCTCTCTCTCTCTCTCTCTCTCTCTCTCTCTCTCTCTCTCCCCCCCCCCCCCCTTCACACATACATACACACACACACTCCCTCTCTCGCTTTCAGTTTGAATGTAACGACCCCACAGGGCCCTAGAGCTCGGTCTTGGGCTGCCTGTCTCTAGGACTGTGGGACGCCCTCCCTGTGCCTGGGACTGCAACCATCCTGGCCGGCCCGGGCCGCCCCCCTCCCCATCCCAAGCAGCCCCTCTCCGGCCCCGGGACCCCTCGTCTCCACCCGGGCTTGAGGAATGCGACCCCGCGGGGGGAGGTGAAGCTGGCAGTCCCTGCTGCGGGCTGGGAGGATGGAGCTGCTGCTGGCTGGGGGTGAGTGCTCAGGATGCGAAGTGCATGGAGGGAGAGGGAGGAAGCCGGCTCCGGCTCTGCTGCTGTGCTCTGGGGGATTTTCCAGCCCCTGGCAGGCAGAGGAATTAAGATGGAGGCCTTACTCCACCCCACCCCCTTTTTCCCTGTAGCTCTTACATGGATGTCAGAGGTGTTGGGAAGGCAGTTTGGAGGTACCCGCTGCTGCCTTCTTGTGGGAAAGGAAGGAACAAGAATTAGATTTGGGAAAAGATGTATGACAGTCAAAGGACGAGCATCTCTAATTACCCAGACAAGGAGACGCGGGAGAGGTTGCAGGCTGGAGTTGGGAAAACCGAGTTAAAATCCGCCCTCAGAACTTAATAGCCTAATAGCCTCTGCCTCAGTTTCCAAATGAGATCACATCTCTAAAGTGCTGTACAGATACTACTGGGTGTCCAGCACCACACTGGCCCTGGGGATGCGGAGGCAAAAGGAAGCAGCCCTGACAGTGACCGTGCTTGTTATTGTTCAGTCATTTCAATCCTATCCCACGCTCCGTGACCCTGAATGAGGTTTTCTCTGTGGGTAAAATGAGATGGTTTCCGGTTTTTTCTCCATCTCATTTCATAGATGAGAAACTGAGGCAAACAAGATTAACTGACTTGTCCAGGATCACACAGCTAGTTCTGAGGCTGCATTTGAACTCAGGTCTTCTTGACTCCAGGCCTAGTGCCCTCCCCACTGAGCCACCTCACTGCCCAGGAAGGGACCTTTAAGACCAAGTAGTTCAACAAATAAGGAAAATGAGGTTTCCCAAAGGTCAAATGACTAGGTGCAGGGTTAAGTTGGGATTTGAATCTAGGTCCTCCGGCTCCAGGGACTGTTATTAGACAGTTCCTGCCCTCAGAGGGCTCACTCCCCCCTCATAACTCCCCCTCCCCTACAGGATGGATTTGTCCTTTCCCTGGAGGTTTGGCTGAAAGGGATTCACAAATGAGATATCCTTTTTTCCATCAGGGTTGTGTTTTCAAACACCCTCTGAGGATCCTTTGACCTTCCCCAAGCCTGAATGGGCAGGGTGCTCCCATGACTGTGCTCTGCCCCCCCACGCAGATCCTCCGGCCTTGCTCAGATCCTCCACCCTGCACTGCCCTCCCCCCTCCATTCCTACTGCTCTGAGGTTTCACCAGCCCAGTGCTTGGTGCCATGGAGCACCCTCTCTAGGTACAAGTCTGGGGGTGAGAGGTGAGTGATGGAGACCTGGTCCTGGAATCACTGAGGGATGGAGCTCGTGGATGGGGAGGAAGGGAGCAGACTCTTTCCTTAGCAGAAAGCTAAGCTCTCTTCTCTTTGGAGCCAGGTTCCATTCCAGGACCCCATGAGCAGCTTGTGCATTCCTGACTCTCTGGGCCCCAGAGAAGGGCTGGGAGTCTCACTCCTTGGAAAGGACCTTGGGGTCAGGAAAGTCTGTGGTTCATTCCAAGCCAATGGGGAACTTGTGGCTTTTAAAATCTGAGCCAGGATTGGCGGTATCCTTTTCTTAATAACCCATGACCTCATGATGGAGGCTAATCAGAGGCTAATCTGGGGGGGGGGGTATAGCCATCTGCAATGTCTGCTGGGATGGGGACAGAGCAGGCGAGGCTGTCCAAAGGATTGTGGGAATTATCCACCGTCTCCTCTGAGGCTCCCGGAAATATGGAGTTAGAGTATGTGTGTATCTGAGAGACAGATATGGAGAGACAACAGAGACGGAGAAGAGAAGGACAGAAAGAAGAGGAAGAGAAAAAGAATCGGAGACAGAGGGGAGAAAAAGAGAGAGAGGGAGGATGAGGGGAATGGAAGGCAGCAAAGAGCTGGTCTGCCCAGGGCTTTCCACCGGGGTTGTCCCCTGGCCTTGCCCTTCCCCAGAAGAAAGGTGGGATTGGCATTTATGGCAGGGGGTGGATGGGGGTGTCACCTTGTCTCTGGACAGTTCTGAGAGGTTGGGAGACACACCAAGCGGAGCTGCGGGAGTGGGGAGGGAGCCAGCGTCCTGAAAGAACTATTTAGTGTCTGGTTCAATAGAGTAATTACCTTTAACGACAGAGGCAGCCTCTTCTGAACAAGGCCCGAGCTCAGGAGCCAAGCGCCAGGGAGAAGGCCTGGCCACCCGGGCTCCTTGGCAGTGCGCGCTGGCTTGGAGTTCTTTTCCTGTTTTGTTTTTTGTGGAGGTTTTTTGGCTGACTTTGGGTCTGGAGGGAAGGTACCCATGGGAATGAAAAGGCTCAGACCCTCTTTTACTGTGAGCAGGAAGGAGGTTATAGGCTTGAGAATTATGGTAGTTGTTCTGGCCCACTGTATATTGCTGAGGAACTTCTCCTGACTTTATTTAGAAAGTGGGATCATTGTGTCACTCCCCACCTCCCTATCCCCCCTCCATTCTAGAGTCAGGGCATTTACTTAAGGGGAAATGAGCCTGTAGCTGGGAGGCCGCCGGGTGCTCTGGGAGGTCCGCCCCAGGTAGAAATCTAGAAGGCCAGTTTTAGAACTCGAGGCTCCGGATCTAGAGCATGATCCACTCTCAGTTTAAGCTTCTAGAAGCGGCATCTTTGCTTTTCCTGCTTCCTGTATCATCATTTATTGCTCAGGAGCATCTCAGCCATAGACGAGAAGGTAAAGGACACAAAAAGATGGTCAGCCCTCAGAGAGACAGTGGTATGCTGGGTGAGTGCTGATCCCAGAGTGCTTAGAGGATCATATTTCTCGGGCTGGAAGGGGTCTTAGAAGGTATCCAGACTAACACCTTCATCCAGCAATCAAAGAAATTCAATAAACAGAGAGGTTAAGTAATGTGCCTGAAGTCACACAGCCAGCAGGCGGTAGAGTTGGCATTTCCACTCTCAAACTCCCTTTAATCCCCCATCCAAACACACATCACCTGTATGACCCAGGGCAGACCGCTCATGGACCTCAGCCAGCAACAGCCATAAAGCTCATCTCCCGCGCTTCTTGTGAGATATGTGTTTTATCAACCTGGAAGTGTGGGTAATTATTAGTTCTCATCATGGTTCAGGGCAGAAGTGGGTTCAAAGCTGCTAATGAAATTGAGGTTTTGGATTTCTCTGTGGTTTTCCTCTGCCGGGGTGACCCTCCTCCCCTGTGACTGTCTGGGATGGAGGATCATCTGGGAAGACGATGCCCCTTGAACATTCCGGGATTGGCATCTGGCCACGGAGTGTTTGCTGAGCATTCTGTGTGTGG
Source organism: Sminthopsis crassicaudata (assembly GCF_048593235.1). Lineage (NCBI taxonomy): Eukaryota > Metazoa > Chordata > Mammalia > Dasyuromorphia > Dasyuridae > Sminthopsis > Sminthopsis crassicaudata. The sequence goes on from NC_133620.1 coordinate 453,690,724, forward strand.
TAATGGCTGGTCTAAATACTATGGATTAATGCAAATCGTGATCATGATCAACACTTGGGGAGAGTTCTCAAAGGCTGTTGGACGCTGCTGCTGGTATTTCTCAGCCGCTCCTGGCTCCTCGTGACCCCGTTTTGTGCTGGCTTGGCAGGGGTACTGGAGCTGTTTGCCATTGCCTGCTCTGGCCCATCTTACAGATGAGGAAACTGAGACCTAGGGATTTGCATGATTTCACCAAATAATAGAGGAGGTGGGATTTGAACACTTCCTGGAGCCCGTGTACCGGGCTGAGATGAAGTGACTTGCTAAAAATCACATGGGGACTAAGTGACAGAGTCAAAGACTTCAAACTCTGAATTCAGCATTCTTCCCAGGACAAATCGGAGCAATAATTGGAGAATGGGCATAGAGATGTACAGCAAAGAGCACAAAAATAGCACAGGAAAAATGGCATCCCATGCCCTGGTGGAAAGAAAATCGGACAGGGAATGAACTAAGAAGCTCAAATTTCTAGCCCTGGCTGTGTCCTAACTTGGCATGTGGCTTTTAAGCAAGTCCCTTTCTAGGGCCTCAGTTTCCACCTGTGTGAAATGGGGGAGTTGTATTGGACACGAGTACCCATAATGCTTTGGTTCTAAGATTTGTGACCATAGAGACAGGTACAGATTGAGAGCATTTGGGTTGTCATGGGGAAAAAATACAGATTTTCGAGTCAGCAGCCGTAGATTAGAATTCCAGTACATCAGCCATATGCTCAGGGAAATTATCTTCCATCTTGAGCCTTCGGCTTCCTCATCTGTCAAAGGAGACGGTTGGACTAAGTCATTTCTGATGTCTCTAAATTCAGTTCATTCATTAAACCAGAATTTATTGGAAGGCATGGAATCTGACCTCTCGGAGCTAACATTCTACTGGGGGGTGGCGGGGTGGGAGATGCATTTATACAGCTTATATGTATGTGTGTGTATTCAATGTAGACATCTTATATATACATATACATATATAAGATGTCTACATTGTATACAGCTTAGACATGCTGTAGCAGTTTATTTGAGGAGGGAGCGAGTTCTCAGGGAGGCTTCCCAGGGGACGTGGCCCCTGAGTCGAGCCTTGAAGGAAGCTGGAGAGTTCTGAGGCGGCAGTGGGGAGGGAGGCCGCTACGTGTCTCTTCAAAGGGAAGGCGAGGGAGCATCCCATCATGCAGTAGGAAGCCTAGTAAGCGTTGGGCGCCCCGAACTCCCTTTGATCTGCTGTGAAGCTGGGCAGAACGCTCTGCCCTTTCCGTCTCATTATTTCACCCGTCGAATGAGGATGGAAATAGTAAGGGGTGGATTTTCTTGTAGGAGCAGAGGTGTCTTATAAGGGAAATGTGTTAGCCCCTCTGGGTAAAAGGGAAGAGGCAGGAGGTCCCTGGTAGAGAAAGAGCTGGATCCATCTTCAAGATCCTCAGGCTGGACGCAGCCCCCTCCCCTGCCCCCCACCCCCACCCAGGACCTTGTTTATTTCCTGCTGCAGTGGCTACCCGGGTGCTAGCCTCAGGGGGCTTCTTCTTTGCCAGGCTGGTGATGGGAGATGGCCAGCCCCACTCCCACCCCCCCTCATGCTCATTAGGGTGGCCAGCTCACCCCCTTTGTTCTCTCCCTTCAGGCCTCTGCTTCCCTCCACCACCAGGCAAGTTAGTGATATGATCAGTTTCCATGGCAACCAGATAGAATATGCCCTCATGCTCTCCCTTCAAACCCCACCCCCAAACAACACACACACACACACACACACACACACGCACACACACACACACACACACACACACACACACACACACACACACACACTGCTGTGCGCAGTTAGCTCGTTCCTGCAGATGGAAGGGGGGCTCAGATCAGCTGCTTTATCTTCAGGATTTAGCATCGTCCTTCCCTATCCCATCCCTCACTCCTCAGGCTGACCCTCCCTCGTGGGGAGGTGATCAGCAAGGGGGGGAGATGGAGTTGGGGACTGAGGAGTGAGAGCTCTGCCCCCTCTGCCTTTCGAGGGCCAGCGCTCCAGAACCCAGCCTTGGCAGCTCCGGGCGGTCACCACCCAGACCCTTGAGGAGCCTCCTCCTTCCTTCCTGCTTCTTTAAACCTGTGGCGCGGTGGGAAGAGCCCGAGCTGTGTCTGAGCCAGGCCTGGTTCTGCTGCTGATCATCTTGAGCCAGTCATTGTGCAGTGCACAGGGTCTCACGTTCCCCCTCTGCAGGGAGCTCATCATCAGGTTTTTAGTAAGCCTGCATTAGTGGCCGGGCACTGGGGAGACAGATAGCAATAAGGACATTCCCGCTATGTCTGTGTGTGTGTCACATAGAAATTCTCTCTATGTATATTCTCTCTCTATTTTGTACATATATATTCCCTCTCTATGTTCTCTGTCTATTCCCCTTATGTTCTCTATATGTATTCTCTCTAGAGATATGTTCTTTCTCCTACACGTATCTGTATATGTATATATTTTTCTAATTCTCTCATTGTACCTATATTTATATATGCATTCTCTCTATAGATTCTTTCTCTCTATGTATATATTTATATTTCTCATCCGCTATATAATCTGTGTGTCTGTATATCTTATATGGATATATGCATATATTCTCTCTACACGTGTATATATATTTCTCTCTATATATGTTTTTCTTTCTCTATATTCTCTCTCTATATCCTGTATATGTATGTATAGTTCTCTACGTTACATACATATAGTGTGAATATGTGTGTATATCTATATATGTGTTTTAATATGTGTGTACATGTGCATACATATATCTATAGATGTGTGTATATACCTGTGTGTATATACATATGTAATGTGTAGAGGATAGAGATCGGCATGCACATACATGTGTGTGCATATGAACATGTCTATGTCATGAGTATGTTTGCACTCACATGTGTATGTATGTGGCCGAGACTCGTCCCGTCTGAGGTCCCTCGCCGCTCCCAGGGCGTCCCCCCAGCCGTCCTTGCAGTCCCAGCTCCTGTTTCTCCTCTCCTCCTTGAAGCCTGCTCCAATTACTCCCTCCCACACAAGCCCTCCTCCCTCTCTGAAATCCTCCGGTGCCTGCAGTCAGGGCCACACAGCAAAGCACTTAATTGTTCTATAATTGTTTGCCATGTTTTATTTCCTCAAATAGACCATCGTTCTGTGAGCACAGGGACATTTGCTTTGTCTCCTGAGGGAGCTGGTGTGATACTGGGCAACGAAGAGATGTTCCTCTTAACTGGGGGACTTGCCAGGGGATAGATAACACACTCAAGTTGGAGATGACCACAGTGTTGGCGGAATGTGCCTCCCCCGGACCGCTGTGACCCAGGAGGGACTCCAGAATAACTTTCCCTGTGGGGCTCCTACTGCCCCTTCCCTCCCAAGGTTCTCTCTTCTGCAGTACCAGTTCTTCCTGTCATTGTGGCACCGGATTCGAGTGGAAGGGACGTTCAGGATTGCCTCCTGCTGGGGAGAAGGAGGAGCGGAACCTGGAGAGGCTCGGGGAGTTACCCACAGTCATAAAGATAATAAGTAGCAGCAGCAGGATTTGAACCCATAGCCAACATCCTTTCTACTGGGCTCAATTTGTCTTTTTCTATCCCCAACAGAACTCACAAGATTGTGACTTAGGGGCTATTTCTTCATTTAATCAAGCAGCCTTCCCTCTCCCCCCATGGGTCCCCTCCCATTGTCAATTCCAGTTCCAACCCAAAGGAGAGCACTTCTTATTTTGATCACATGGAAACACGTACACACCCATCTTTCCCATGTGGAAGAATGACAGTAGAAATAATGGTACCATGAAAATAAAAGATATTTCCTCTTCAGACTGGGTAAGACTATGATATCTCAATCTGGAAGGGACCTGAGAGTTCTATTGTGGCTCTGAAACCCAGAGGGATTGTGATTTGCCCAGTATCACGCATCAAGTGTGTGGGCAGGATTTGAACTCGGGTCCTTTGAATTCCGATCCAGCACTGCAAATGCCTTTTTTTCCATGGAGCCCGACCTGATCATCCATCAAGTGGTAGAAATCCCTCTTCCCCAAAGAACTTCACTTTGGCCTTTTATTTTCATCTCTCTCCTGCATTTATCCTACGTTACATGACATTGGTAGTTTTGCCCTAACCCCCTCGTAAAGTATAGCCACATGAGATTGGGGCTTTGTATCTCCCCCATGCCTAGATCTCCACGTAGTAGTCATTTAATTATTTAACTTGACTAACAACAAAGAAATAACCTCCTTTTAGTTCTTGGATGTTCAAGTAGAACATTTTCAATAAATTATTAAAGGGATGACATGATGAATTTGCAGCAAAGGAAGCAGTGATCAGGAAGAGCCAGCCCCATCATGTCACACTAACCTCATTCCCTCCTTTGACAGGGGGTTAGAGCCATCAAGGGAATGATGTAATTGGAATTAACCTAGATTTTAGCAGAATCTTTGATACAAGTTTCTCTTTCTTATCCTTCTTGAAAAGGATTTGTGTTCTGTAATGGTTTGGTTAGATGCATTTGGAATTAGTTGAATGGCTTTTCCAATTATTGATCCCGGACACATTGGTGCAGTAGGAGCACCAGGTCTGGAGTCAGGAAGACCTGAGTTCAAATGCAGCCTCAGACACATGTGATTCTTTTTTTCCCCCCTTTTTTTGAGGCTGTGGTTAAGTGACTTGCCCAGGGTCACACAGCTAGGAAGTGTTAAGTGTCTGAGACCAGATTTGAACTCGAGTCCTCCTGAATTCAGGGCTGGTGCTCCATCCACTGCGCCACCTCGCTGCCCCTGACACGTGTGATTCTGAATAAGTCTTTTCACTCTGTTTGCCTCAGTTTCTTCATCTGTAAGATGAACTGGGGAAAGAAACCGCAAGTCAATCCAGAATCTTTGCCAAAAGAAAATCTCAACTGGGATCACAAGATATCAAATACAGTTGAAATGGCTAAATGGCAGTTATTGAAATAAAATATTGAAATAAAAATGTCCAACTTCCTGGGCCCCAGAACAGATCCACCAGAGACCACCTTCCAAAATAACAGTGAATCAATAACTGCCATTGCCATTGATTCACTGTTATTTTGGAAGGTGGTCTCTGGTGGATCTGTTCTGGGGCCCAGGAAGTTGGACATTTTTAACAGTAACTTGGATACAGGCGTAGATGGCACAGTAATCATGTCGGCAGATGGCATGAGGAGGGAGAGATAGCTAATGTCGGATGACAGAATCAGGCTCTGAAACATTGATGGGCAAATGTTAAAAGTCTTAACATATGAGTTCAGAAAATCAGCTTCACATGTGCAAGATGGGAGACACGTGACTGGACAGGGTGATTTTTAAAAGATCGAGATGTTACCAAGAAGCAGGGTTAAGAAGGAAAGACTTCCCAACAAGTTGAGGTTTTTGACAAGGGAAAGGGGCTGGTTTGGGGGTAGAGGATGTAGTAGGTGGTTCTCCCTTCTTACTGGAGAGCATGGAGGTGTGTGATGATTTTTTTGTAGAAGTGAATGGTTCAATTTTAGTCCCAGGGCCCTGTGGAGTGTTTTCTAATCTGGATTAAAGGGACGGAAGGTATCACAGTGATGTCTGGAGGGGGTGAGGATGGTGTGCCTCTTTAAAGTCCACAGGTGGGCCCTGAGCAAGCCATTCAAAGCAGTTTTCCAGAGATTTCCCCAGTGGAGGCTAGAAATGCACCAGAATGTTCTCCCTTCCCTTTGTGTCAGCAGTGGGGGGCTCTGAAAGGGGAACACTGCCTGCCATGTTGGACTTGACTGATGTGTCGATGGGCTTTGCTGAATCAATTTTTTTTCCTCTTCATTGAGTCAGAGCTTCTTCACTTGTGTGTGTGTGTGTGTGTGTGTGTTATGGTCCCTTCCATTGGCTTTGTGGAGAAGCATGGTTCTAAATGGTAAAGAAAAATACACAGCATTAGAGAAAACTGGTTATATCAATTTATTGTCCTTCCTTCTGGAGGAGGTCTGTGACATCAGTTGGATTGAATTGAGGGAGGACTGTGCAAGATCACCGGCCTCACTTTTCTCTCCTAGCCTTCTGGCCCCAGTGACTAGATGCAGATCAGGTGCACCTTGATGCACCGGGAGACCCTGGCCTTTTTAAGGTCTTTAAACAGCTCTTAGTTTGCCTGAGACAAGGTCCGATTAGTGATTAAGGGTAGGGAAGAAGTGAGTCAGAGGGTAGTCTCTTTTACCTAATTCAAAAAAAAAAATCCAATCTGGGAGGAAAGACCCTGAGGATTTCTGGCCAAAACAACCAAAAAAATGCTGTTTACTCTGAACCTTCAGAGCTCAAACTATGCCCAAGTGAGGTCTCTGAGGTTTTGGGTTAGTGGAATTGGGAAAGACAGTCAAAATACTAGTGTTGGGAATCGAGTGATATCTGAGTTTGACACTTAATTAGTTGTGTGACCCTAGACAGCTCCCAGACTCAGTGTTTCCCACCTGTAAAATGGGTATAGTCATAACACCTGTCCTTCTGAGGATTAACTGCAATAGCATACATAAAGTGGGAAGAGGTTGGGGTGGGGGGAATTCAACTTTAATTGAACTTCAAGAATCAACCGTAATAAGATTAGCTTACATTTACATAGGTTTCTTTTTTTTTTTTTTTTTTTTTTTTTCTGAAGCTGGGGTTAAGTGACTTGCCCAGGGTCACACAGCTAGGAAATGTTGTGTGTCTGAGATCAAATTTGAACTCGGGTCCTCCTGGATTCAGGGCTGGTGCTCTATCCACTGCGCCACCTAGCTGCCCCTACATAGGTTTCTCATTAGACTGTACACTCTTTGAGATCAGGGACAGTCTTTTGCCATTCTTTATATCCCTAGAAGTGCTTTGCACAGAATCTAACCTGTAGTAGACAATAAGTGTTTGCATCTCATTTGAGTCTCTCAATGGTATTAACATCTGCCTTTTACAGATGAGGAAACTGAGGCTGATAGAGAAAAGATAAATAGCTTTACTGGTAAAGTAAGTGTCTTTAAGTGTCTAAGGCCCAATTCGAACTCAGGTTTTCATCATTCCAAATCCAGGTCTCCATACACTCTGCCACCTAGTGACTATTAAGTGGAAGGACCAAGAGGAAAAGGACCAAAGATAGAAAATATTAACAAGCTACTTTCTTTTTTTTTTTTTTTTTTTTAATTTATTTTTTTTTATTTTATATATATATATATATATATTTTATAATATTATCCCTTGTATTCATTTTTCCAAATTACCCCCCCTCCCTCTATTCCCTCCCCCCGACGACAGGCAATCCCATACATTTTACATGTGTTACAATATAGTCTAGGTACAATACATGTGTGTGAATATCTTTTTCTTGTTGCACAATAAACATTAGAATCCGAAGGTGCATGCAACCTGGGCAGACAGATATTAGTGCTAACAATTTACATTCCCCTCCCAGTGTTTCTTCTCTGGGTGTAGCTACCTCTGTCCATCATAACAAGCTACTTTCTAAGGAAATAGGAAAAGGCCCCATATAACATATAACATTTATAACAATATAAATAATTCATTACACATAGTAGAATGTGAGAGCCAGGACTAGGAGGCATGGTTGCCCAGGAAGGATCACAAAGGGATTATGGAGGTGGTACCTGAACATTCCTACAAGGCAGAGAGGGGTTTCACAGGGTGGTGGGGAGGTCAGGACACCCTTCTGAGCACTTGTGATTTCACCCATGGGCCTACAGAAGGCACATATAAGTCAGAAGCAGGTGCTGGCCCTTTTTGGCTGGAAGGCAGAAAAGTGGGCCGGAGCCAGATTCTGGAGACTAGGGGGGTGTTTATTTTGGTTTGTTTTGGATCTCCTATGATTTTGGCAGCCAGGAGAAGGCCGGATTGGTGTTAGGAAAGTCTAGAGGCAGTTAGAAAACTCTTAAAAGTCCAGGCAATAGAGTGACGAAGGCTTGAAGTGGGTTGATGGGCCTTCACTGGCAGAGAGAAGGGGACACATGGGCTACATATTTGTGGAGGTAGAATTGACAGGACTTGCCAATGGCTTTGGTGGGGGAAGTGAGGAAGAGTAGAGTCAGAGATGATCTTGAGCTTCTGTGTGGGTGATGGGACATTGGGAGCGGGTACCATTGTCAAAAATAAGAAAGGTGTTGGGAAGGACGCTCTAGTTTTGGGATGTTGATTTCAAGCTCCTGGTATGACATCCAGCTGGACATGTCCATCTGACAGTTGGTTCTTTGGGAGAGATTGGGGTCTCCAGGCTACTCCAGGAATTTCTGCCTGACTTTCCTTCCGGTTCTAAATCTACAAATTGTTCTTTTCCCCCTTTTTCTTTTTCTTATCTTTTTATTAGAATTGTGTCTCCAGGTGGGGGAGGGAAAGTATGGGAAATGAAAGTGATGCAAACGAAGAGATAACAGACATTTTCAAAACTAAATTTAATTTTTAAAAATTTTAAGGCCATGAGTTTTTACCTGGCTAGTTTTCCCACTTCAGTCTCTTCTTGGTGGATTGGGGCATCTGGGGAAAGGTTTTGACCTGTTAGCAAAGGAAGATGAGGACATTTAACAGATAATCACCCTGTGTGTTGTTACCTGAGCATCTTTGAGTGGGGGTGCCTTAGCAGCTGGGAGGAGCAGTTAAAAACCTGGCTGAAAACAAATGACGAGGTGAGACTAGAACAAGTGAGGGGTATTTAGAGTCAATTCTGGAGAAGGTCACAGTCTACCTTTGTCATTATTTCACCTGACATTATTTGATCTGGTTTCCACTCACTATTTCCTGGCCCTTATTAACTATAGATTTCAGAGACCATAGATTTATAGCTGGAAAGGAGTTTAGAGACCATTGGTAAAAGGAAAATTCTTTGTTCAGGCTTTCTTTCACCCTGAATAACAAGACAAAACTCAGGAAAAAGAGGATTAAGTGAGTTTATTAAAAATATGTCAAAGTTGTCATACACTGAATGGTTGATTACTGGAAATCAGCAAGTGATTCAAGGTGGAGTCAGTTTTTTATTGATAACTTTCAGAATGTGATAAAGATAATTGCGATTGGTTCATATCAGCAAAAGGAATGGGCCATCTCAGCATCTCCCAGATTTCTGGTAGGCAGGTGAGAGCTAACTGGCGAGTAATACAAAGACTAGAGTGTTGCCTCCCCCAAGACTGATTTACAAGTCAGTCTCTTTCTCTCTCTGTCTCTGTCTCTGTGTATGTCTGTCTGTCTCTTTCTCTCTCTCCATCCCCTCCTCTCTCTTTCTCTCTATGTCTCTCTTTCTCCGTCTCTCTCTCTTTGTCTTTGTCTCTGTGTCTGTCTGTTTGTCTCTTTCTCTCTCCATCCCCCGCTCTCTTTTTTCTCTCTCTGTCTCTCTCTCCATCCCGCCTCTCTCTTTCTCTCTCCATCTCTCTTGCCATCTCTCTCTCTTTCTCTCTCTGTCTCTCTCTCTCTGTCTCTCTCCATCTCTCTCTCCATCTCTCTCTCTTTCTCTCTCTGTCTCTCTCACTCTCTCCATCCATATATATAATTCACCCAGTCAATATAACTTTCAATAGCACTTAAGTCCTTTCTTTTATTTTAAAAGTGAGGCTCAGAGATGTTATTTGCCCAAGACTACAGAAGTAATAAGTGAAAAGGGTAAGATTTGAATCCAGGTCTTCTGACACTTAATCCAAGCTCTGTTTAACTTTAGCTCCTCCCTAGTATTAGATTTGAATCAATCAAGTAATATTTACTAAGCACCTTCTATTGCAAGGCCTTGCACCAGATGCTGGAAGAAGAGGGGTCCCCAAACTGGACCCTAGACACTGAAGGTATACTAGGAGTCTTGAGAGGAGAGGGCTTGGATGGTAGTCAGTGCTGAGTGATGGAGGACCAGATTTGGAATCAGGAGAATCTCAGTTCAAATCTGATGCCCTGTGACTGGGATTCAAGGCTTCATTAGGCAATCATCCTTGAGACTTTAACCCTTTACAGGGTCCTGTGAGTAGTAAGTACTGGCTTTGGGGGTCACTTTCTTAGGGTGTCTCTCATCTTTTAGTATGTGCAGACAGCTTGTCCTTCTGTCATTACAGCTCAACAGAGGGAGACCTTCCATTCAGCCTTCCCTGCTCTGGAGGATGATGGCCATCTCCTTGTTGGGGACAGAGCCATACATTTTCTGTAGCCATTTTGGAGACCTGAAAAGTAGCTTTACTCTCCTAATTCGTTCATTCAAAGTCAAGAATATCTACCTAGAAGTTCCTGAATGAACACAGAAAAATTTCCTGCTGGCAGCACCTGCAGGATCATGCAACTGCATCTGGCGGGATGCCAGGGATGATCAGGCTAGAAAACAGCCAAACAGGCTCACAATGCAAAGTCCAGATAAGGATACAGAGGATACAGAGATACAGAGAAAGTCCAGATAACGATACAGAGAAAAAAGCCCCCATACTCTTTCCAACTAATTTCTTTGAGGGACTTCATTTTGGCCAGTATTTGTATCCTCAGCACTTAATACAGAGCTAAGCTCTGAGTAAGAACTTAACAAAGGTTAATGACCTTTCCTACCCAGCTGACTGGCTAACTGGGATCAGACAGTTGAGGGACAAAGCTGAGTCTTCCACACTCCAAATCCAAAGTTCTTCCCGCTGTACCACCTGTAACAAATGGCATTTCTATGGCTTTATGGTCTGCATAGCTATTTGCATATATTATCTCACAGTCTCATATGCTTGTATCAGTTTCCCAGTGCCTGGTAAACAGTAAGCACTTAATAAGTGCTTCATCTATCTTGTCTTATTTGACCCTTATATTAACCTGTGAGGTTATTCCCATTTTACAGATGAGGAAATTAAGATTCAAAGATTTCTGAACTGGATCTGTGAGGTTAGTGAGATTTCTGATGAAGAAACTCTCTCTAACCAATGCAGATTGGCAACTGATTAGCAACTTTTTTCCTTTTCAGTGATATTTTTCCAAATATATGTAAAGATAATTTTCAACATTTGTTTTGTAAGACTTTGTGTTCCAATTTTTTTCTCCCTCCTTTCCTCTTCCCCAAGATAGCAAGCAATCTGATGTTAGCAGTTTTTTAAGGAGTCACTGTGTGATTGGGAGGAGTTAGGGGGAAGTCATGGAGCACTGAGCTATTAGGTGTTTTGTGGAGGACCAGCCAGCTAATGTCTCAAAGTCAGGATTTGGTTAAGGCAATTTATAACTTGTTTCCGATAATCCATGGACTTCCTGGTTACCAACCTCAGCTCCTAAAAGAAAGGAGAGGTCTGACAACTTATATAGCCATGAGTTGGACGAAGAAAGGGCAGTGACTCAGGAGATACTCCTGTCAACAAACAGGACAAACAATTGAGTGGAAGGAGGAACCCACCACAGGCAGTCCATGAACCCTGGGAACCCTAGGAGAGTCAGGAGTCTCTTCCCGGGGCAGCCCATCCTGCTGTTACCATCTCTTGCTATTCCTAGGAAGAAATCTCCCATACTGCTCTGGGTGAGCAGAGCCTTTGTCACTGAGGGCTAATAACTTAGTCACCCAGAATCTTGGTAAAAGACTCGTTTTCCCCCAATAGGCACAATTTGTCCCTAAGAACGGAGTCTATTTTCTCCTAATTATCTTCTACTTCCCCTGATCTGCCCACTCAGAGATGGGGCCTGGTGAGTTGATATTGTGGATTTTTTTCATCAGAAGGGGACACCTACAGGTTGTCTTGGTATGGCAGAAATGGCCATTTGTTCAGCCACAGAAGAAGGATGGAGACTGAGAGTCTGTATTATAGCTCCACAGCCCCCAGACTTTGCCCATAAGCCCCAGCTAGGCAAGCTGAGGAATCAAGTGCCCCTACCAGGGAGGTTTCTGAGGCTCAGATCCTTACAGAGAAAGCCAGTGGAAGAGGAGGAGGAGGAGGAAAACTCCTGCCCAGTAATCAGCCCTATTTATTTAGTAAATATTTAATTAAATATATATACACACATATGTGTGTACATATGCATGTGTATATGTATACACACACACACACACACACACACAAACACACACATTTGTTTTTGAGTGAATAAAGACTTTTTTCTTGGCGTCTAAGAGCAGGGTTCCGAGGCTCTGTCTGTGATCCTGAGTAAGGTATTTAGTGTCTCAGTGCCCCAGGATCTCTCCAAGATTACTGCTTGCAGAGAAGCAGCTGATCTGTTTGGGGCAAGGAAGTTTTTCACCTGGGAGTTTCCCATACAGTTACATCTCAGGGTCAGGCTCCATCCTACCCTTTTGTTTTTATCTCAGCACCATCCCTTATATCAAAGACAGGGATCAAAAAAAAAAGTGACTTCAGATGCCATTCCCTCTTTATTTTATAAGCGTAGGGAGGAAAAGTGACTAACTTAAGATCACATAGATAGGAAGCATCAGAGACTGGATTTGAGTCCTTTGAATCAAAAAGAAAAAAGACAACAGAAAAAGAAAAGAACAGAGCAATTCAGCCAAAAAACCACCATCAAGTCTGGAGTCTGACAGTATATGCGACCTAGAAAGGGCCTTGTCCCCCTCCTGTATAGTGAAAGAAAGGGCAAGAACGTATAAAATTTTCTGCACCAAACTTGGTCATGAGAATTCTGCAGCCCTCATTTCCATTCTTTTGTTGTTCTTTCTCTTTCTATTTCTGTAGTCTTTGTGTATATTGTTTTCCTGGTTCTCAGCACGCCTTTGTAAAGTGCCCACCACATACGAGGGCCTGTGTTAAACTGGGGATAAAAAGACAAAAAGGAAAAAAATGGTTTCTGCTTTCAGAAAACTCACATTCTGCTGGGGGATGGAACATGGACCTAGACTGGTGTTTATGGGATGGGGGTAACAATGGGAGGGAGAAATATGGACAAGTGGAAGGAGGAGGAATAGAAATAGCCTGAGGCCTTTGTTCTACAGAGAGGGAAACTGAGTCTCAGACAGGTTAAAGGGACTTTCCAGGCAGGATCTGAACTGTTAATAGTTTGGTTCTATAGTTATCCATCACTTTCGCTCTGCACTGAGCTGAGCTTTGATGGAAAACAGAGGTTCTTGTAGGCAGAGATGAAGAGAGAGAATGTGAGTGCATTCTTGCCACTGCTCACCCTGTGAGACCCCCTCCCTCCCATTCCTTGAGTCTCCCCATCTGGTGGCCAATATGGCCCTTCACCAGTTGCTCCACGTGAAGACCCTCTTCTATGAGGAAGCCTTTTTTCCATTTTTCCCTGAGATGGTGCTGATTTCATCCAGCTAGACGATCCATCACTGATCCTGTGATACTCTGCCTTGTGACTTTGTGAACAGGAAATGATTGAGAATCCTGTTTCCTTCAGACATTTAAATAAATGTTTGATGATTGAATGAGTGAATGATGAGTGAAAACTTTTCCATGACCAGGCTTTCCTCTCTCTTTCCTGGCTTGGCTATAATTACTTTTCGATTCAGCCTTTCCAGCTCTTTCCCCCGGACTCTGCCTGGAAGAAGCAGGGTCCAATACAATGTAGTTTGTGTCTGTGTGTTTGCTTTATTCCTATCTCCATCTTGCTTGTAAAAGAATGAGATACTTCTGGAGCTTGGGGAGAAGGGGAATGCTGAGATAAGATCACTTGCCCTGACAAGATCAAGTTTATTTTTTTCTTCTGAAATCCCACCAGAGTGGGTTTGTCTTTATTTGTCACCCAAAGAACATGATTGATTCAAAGACCAAGTTTAATCAGCTCCAGTGTTCAGGAAGTGGAGGCCCTTGGCTAGGGAATAACTGCCACCTTTTCTGATACATAATCTGCCCATGGAAGCCCACTGGGCTCAGAGACCTCCTCCTACTTGTGGGGAACTCAGTCTTGGCTGTTGAGCCCTCACCTATTCTTCACACCTGAGAGCTCTCTAGGACTCGAGACTCCTTGTTTCAAGGGGACGCTAGAGTTTCTTGTAGTGTTAGCAGAATCAGTCACAGAAAGCCTAAGGGCTTATGAGCAAAAATGGAAGCATTTATTGAGCACTCATTCCATGTTAAACACTAGGATGCAAATAGAAAAGCAAGACAACCACTGCTTTCTGGGAGCTCGTGTGCCTTTTCAGGGGAGACAGCACAGGTAGGGAAGGTTCAGGTAGAGAGTGAATTGCAGTATGGAGTCCCCAAGGATACAGAAAGGTAGGGATGCTCGAAGGCATGGCCCATCATCTCTAAGAAATAAAGGGGGATTCTGGGATGGGGATGGAGAAGTCATTGTCAGGAGGAGAAAACTGGCAGAAGGGTTGGTTGTGAAGTCTAGGGGAGGGGCAGAGAGACCTTGTTTAGCATCAGCTTTGCTTAAAGCTACTCCCAGATGGGTTCTGCAATTAATTAATTGCCATAGAGACCATGTAGTTCAATAGACACATTTTACAAAATGAGACTGGAGCTAAGAGAGTGTCACTGATTTGTTCCAAGGTCACACGAGTAGTGAGCAGCCCCTGAGCCCAGATTCTCAAACTCCAAATCCAGCAGAGAGCTTAGAGACAAGCATTTATTAAGCGCCTACTGTGTTCCAGGTACTATACTAGGTGCTGGGAAAACAAAAACAAAAATAGCTTCTACCCTTCGGGAGATTATGTTCTATTAGGGAAAATAAGCACATATGCTTGTAAGTACAGTCAGTGCAGAGGTAATGCAGGGGAGGGAACAGGGAAGGTCTCCTGCTGAAGGAGGTGGTACTTGAGTTGAGTTTTGAAGGAAACCTTGGATGGACTCTGGAGTCCATCTGGTAGTCAGTCTTTGAATGAGCCGGGGAGGAAGAAGTCTGATTGTATGCTCTCACAGCTCAGCCTCTTGTTCCAGGCCATTGCTACTGCCTCGCTCTGGCTTCCCCTAGGAAAAAAAATGAGATTTCCAAGCAATTCTGCAGGCCACAGAGGGTGATCTGCGCGCCGAGGACAAAGACCTTGTGGCCCTTGTGACAGCTTCATGCCCAGAGCCACTAACTGGTGCGCTGCTCAGGCCTGCCTCCCTCCCACACGTTCCAGGCCGAGGCCGCTGTAATAACTGGTAACAGCATGAAGAGAAGCCAGGAAAACACAGATACCCTGACAGCTTAATGGGGACGTTCAGGGCTGAGGTGGGGGGAGGCGAGGAGGGGAGACTTAGAGCAGGTGCAGCTGCCGGAGAAGCAGGGAGTCAGCGGGAGCAGCCCGGAGGTATCTCGGAACTGCTCAACAAGTACTCGGGGATGTCAGTGAGGAGTGATGGCTGGGCACAGGCTGTCAGCGAGCAGTTATTAAGGGCCTGAATGCCAGGCACCCAGGCGAAGTGCGGGACTGCAAAGAAAAGACAGAGTACCTTTGCCCAGAAGGAGTTTCCACAGGTGGTGGAAGGAGCTCATGGAGGGTATGAAACAGTGGGGCGAGCATTGATTCCTTAGTCTGTTGGGATGATTTGTGCAGGGATAGGGAAGCATGGGTGTGAATCTGTTATCAAGTCAAGGAAATCTGGCCTCTGCTGCCTGCAGTGGATGAGCCCAACTGACTCGAGCCCCCTGGAAAATACAGGAAAAAAAATGTGCCATGGGAAAAGCCTTGAATTTGGTTGGAGTCCAAGGTCCTGCCTTCCTTTGATTAGCTGGTTAACCTCAATAGGGAGACTTGGTCTCTGTCAGCCGCAGTTTTTCTGAGAAATGAGGCTGATTGAGGAGTCTCTCGTTCATAGGTTCCTTCTGCCAGTGAGGGACGCAACAAGTCCCTTCCCTGGATTCGAACATCCTGTTTTCTTCCCCTCACCCACTCCCTACACTCCTCAGTCCTGAACATCCCTGTGGAGTTGCCAAGACATCTGGGTAACGTCTTCCATGTTATCTCAGCATGAGGCAGCGATTCCCTGGAAAGTGGCAACATCTCCCCACTCGGGCTGACCTGCCTGGTGGGGCGCGGGGCGCTTGGCTTCTGGCCTTCAGGTTGTTGGTGGGATGGAAAGGTATGGTCCCAGCCCGGACGCAGTCCCAAGTCACCAGGCGATTCTCAAGATCGGGAGATGTTGTTAACCCCCAGAACAGTGCTCCGGTACCCATGAAAAGAAGCCAAGTTTGAATCGTGGTCACAGACATCACCCAGAATGACTTAGCCTTCCCTCTTGGCAGCCAGGGATGTCCAAATGGGAACACATTCTAGGTTATCCTGGAGTTCTAGGTAGCCCCTGGAGGCAGTGGTCTTGTGAGGGAGGCTGGCAGCTGGCTTGTTCTTTGTAAGCAAAGGAGGTTGGGCAGTTCTAGAGCTCATCCTTGGGGGTCCCCAGGGGAATAGAGCCATTAACTCTTTCAGCACCAAGCTCTTGGACAGTTCCCATGGCTACTGGCTAATTCTGTTCCATGGTTTAAAAGTCTGGGGCTGGCAGCCGCAGTGAGGGGGTTAATTGTAATGCAGAGGCTCCCTTGTCCCCCCTTTCTCCCCCTGCTTTTTCTCTAAAGGAAGCTTATGGTGAAATTATAGAACCAGACCTGGCTTTGAGGACCCTACCATTAACCAGAGGCCCAGCTTGGCCACAGAACCGCCTCCTCATCCCCACCCAGGAAGGAGCCCCTGGCAGTGGAGCTGGGGCACCCTCTTTCATGGGGAAAGGTTTGAGGGAATTAGAAGGGCCGATTTAAGGATGGTTCTGCCTCTCTCCCTTCCACCTGGTCTCACTCGTGGCCCCCCAGGGGGGACTGGGCTCCGTCTAGAAATGGCACCAATAGGGGAAGGGATCAGGAAGTGACATCGCTCAGTCTGCCCCCGCCTCCTTATTCCCTATAAAAAGCAGAATGGTGACTCAGAGAAGAGAGTTGGAAGCTTCCTGCCTCCTGCTCCTGCTGTTAATTTTTAGACTTGGAATTAGGCAGGAGGCAAGGAAACGGCAGCTTGGAATAAGCGTCTGACATGTTATTAAACGGGCGGCTCTGACAATGCTCCTGCCGCCTGATTCTGAGCAGTCTCTGAGTGTGTGGCTTCTGGGACTGTGGGGTCCAGTTTGAGGGGGGGCTCCCTCACGACTCAGCCCTAGCCAAGGGGGCTGGTGAATGGTGTGGAGCAAGCCATGGCGGCGGGGGGCCGGCGGCGGCGCCCACTGCGCTACCCCTCACTGGCAGCCCTGGTGGAAGATTCTCAGTGGCCTTTCTTGTTCCTTGTCACAGACTTCAGCTACGGGGCTGACGACTACGACGGGGAAGGGAATGAGGAGCAGAAGGTGCCACCCGAGGGCTCGGAGACCATGCCGTACATCGACGAGTCGCCCACCATGTCCCCTCAACTCAGTGCCCGAAGCCAGGGGGGTGGGGATGGCATCCTGCCCACCCCCCCGGAAGGTTTGGGACCCACGGTAGGTTCTCCTCCTTCTTTCTTCTGCCTTGAGGGGGGTGCACGTCTCTCAAAGATTGGAATTGTCAGAGATGTTTTAGGGGATAGGGTGATGATGGAGGGATGCTGAAATATACGTTCTGAGCCCACAGTTCTGGCTGCCATTAATAGTCATCCGGCAATTTTTCAGTTGTTGCATTTACTTTGACTAGTTTATGTTTATAAGCTCCTAGGATGACATCTTCCTTGAGATAATTCCCTTTCCTTCTGCCGAGCTGCTTCTTTCTCTCTTCCTTTTGCTCACTCCTTAAATCTTCCCTTCTAGCCTGTCTGCTTCTCTTTCCCCTGTGCTCTGTCCCTCCACCCCATCACCTCCTTTTTTTCTACTTCATCTGCTTAGCTTGTCTCTTGGTTGCCCCATCTTCCCTTTTCCCATTCCCTCTCACTCCCTTTCTGAAAAGGAAGAGAAAACCTCAGGAGAAAATGTCATGCTGGAATTTAGACTGACCTTTCTGGTGTCCTGGGCCAGCACCCCTTCTCTTGGGGCGTGTTTGGGAGTGGGTGATGTGACAGACAGACAGAGATGGATTGGGGGGGGGACCGGGGGCAATCTTAGACTTTCTGTCCCTGGAGTTGAACAGATACGTCCTCCCTGGTTCGTGGCTCTTGGAGATTGGTGCCTTTTGGCCATGGGCTCCTATGGGGGGGGGATTCATATTGGCTCTTCTTCTTTCATTATAATGTCGGAGTTCTTGGTCAGGGGTCCCAGAATGGTTGAGATCTTTGGTAGGTGGTCTCCAGTACGCTTTCTGCCTCAGGGAAGGGGCTTTGTGAGTCTTGAAGGGTTAGGAATTGTCAGGAATAGATTTCAAGGGTCTATCAACTTGGATGGGAAAAAATTGTTTTTATGAACGTAACTAAAATTTAGCGATTCCTTCTATTATGCATTTTTAAAAGCAGTCTTATTCTGAGAAAGGATCTCTGGGGTTCGGCCAGCTGCCCGTGACACAAAAGAAGGTTCGGTCCTTCTGCTCTATTGGGGCTGCCTCGGGATAAGCCCTCCGAACAGTGGGAGATGCCCCCTTGCTCGTTTCTCCAGATGCTCTCTGTCGGCGTGCTCGGCTCCAACCTGTTCGACTTTTTATTTTAAAAAGGAGCTGGAAAGGCTCTCCCTAGGTGGGCTCACAAGAGCCCCTGGTGGCAAGGGCAGGGGTGGGAAAGATCCCTTCCCGGTGGCTGCTGGGCCTCTCTCTTCCCCTCCTTGGAGTTCGCGCCCCCTCTTCACACGCCCCCTTGGTGGAGGTTGGCTGTTATAGCCTTTGGCAGCAGCGGCCTTGACAACAGGCTTTTCCACTTGGGGAAGCCACCACGTTGTCATAGCAACTGAGACCCAATGCAGACAGCCACAGAAATGGCACGGAGAGCCTGCCAGGCGTGATGGGAGCTGGGGGGTTGTGGAGATTGGAGATGGGGGTTCATGCCGACAACCAGTATTAGAGGGGTTACCTTTCGATGGAGTGGGGGAGACAAGATGCTTGGGGAGATAAGGACTGTTATTAGTCACAGTTTGGTAGGAATGAGCAGGGATGGCAATGGGGGAGAGTGAAGGCTGGTTTCTCTGGCCCAAAGCCACGCCAGGCAGGACTCAGGGGTTCCCTTACCACCTCCATGCTCAGCAAGTGCCCCTTTGGGTTACCCTTATTTCCCAGACTGTCCCGGAGCAGCTAGATCCAGAGTGCCAGAGACGAAAGGATTCTTAGAGACTACTGAGTTAGTCGGTGAGCAGTTATCAAGCAGCCCCCGTGGGCCAGGCCGGTGCCCGGAGTCACACAGCCTGGGAACGCTGACTCCAGGAATGGGCCGGACATTGGTGGTTTGGTCTGTGGGCGCTGGGCCATCAAGGGGGACAATCAGAATGCCGGGCGCAGGGGCCAGGGCTAGCATGGCATTCCACACCTAATGGGAGCTCGGCAAATGGTTGTTGAATCAAGTTAGCATCACGGGGTCATCGCTTTACTTCTGAAGGAAACTTGGGAGTCCTCAGACCCAGGGCCCTCATTTCCCAGTGGAGTAAACTGAGGCTCAGAATGGGAAAGCAGCTTGTGGCCGCGGTGGAATTTGAACTCAACCCTTCCCAGTTCTAAGAAACGTGCCCTCTTCTAAACCAATATTTATTTAGAGTCTACTCTGTACTATGGGCAGTGATATAGCAGTGATAGTGCAGGGCCTGGAGTCGGGAGGAATCATCTTTCAAGTTCAAGTCTAGCCTCAGACAAAGCTTACTAGCTGAGTGACCCTGGGCAAGTCACTTAATCCTGTTTGTCTCCCCTTTTGTCAAATGAGAAGGAAATGGCAAAGCACGCCAGTATCTTTGCCAAGAAAACCTCAAAATGGGCATGGAAAACGGTCAAACTCTGGCTGTTTGAGCTCAGCTTCCTGGTCCTCAGTTTTCCTGTCTTTACAATGGAAGAGTGATAGGCCTGAAAAATGACTCAACAACACCAAGTGCCATGTAAAAATTTGGAGGTAGACCTGGGGGAGACGACAGGCAGAGGGGAGAGAGGGGAGAGACATACAGAGAGAGAGAGAAGAAAGACAGAGAAAGAGACGGGGGGAGTGAGGAAGAGAGAGAGGGAGGAGGGAGGAAGAGGAGGGAAGGGAGAGAAGGGGAGAAGGAAGGAGAGAGACAGAGAGAAAGGTGGGGGACAGACAAACAGAAGCAGACAGAAGGAGGGAGGGAAGGAGAGGGAGAGGGAAGGAGAGGTTTTTGAAGCTCCCCTAGTATTATGGGAAACTGTCAAAGATTTTCCAGCTCTCCCATCCATGTCCTCCAGCCAGCCTTCTTCTGCGTCGTTGCCGCCATCTAGTGAGCGTCCGTGGTACTGCTGCTTGCATCTGAATTCCGAATCCAGGATGCTAGAGCTGAAATGATTGTTCCAGGCTGGCTTGACAGCCATGGGGCCGTTGAGCGGGAAGAAGAGGGACATGACTAGAGGAGGGCTTAGGCCCGGTCTGCCCGGTCCCAGAGGGCAGCATCAGGAGAAGTCCATTCGAGCTCGGCGCTGGGAGACGTTTCCTGACCAGGGGATGGTCGGGGAGTGAGCGCCTGCCCTCTCCTCCGGTGACCGCCGGAGAGAGTGTTTTGGAGGGAAGTCCCTCCCGGCTGCCTTCTGCGGACCCTAAGGTCCTGCTCTGCTCCTGAACTCTGTGGCGAGACAAGGGACATAAGTTCCCCAACTCACACAGAGCTAGTAGCAGAGCTCAGCATTTTCTGTGGCAGAGCAGAAAGAAACTTGACTTTTAGTTGGAGGAACCAGGTTTAAATCCTGCAGCGAGTCACTGGCCGTCCAGGAGAGTCTGAGAAAGCCATTCCACCTTCCTCAGCCTCAGTTTCCCCTCTGTAAAAAAGAAACTTGATGCAATGCTCCTAAGGGCCTTCCAGCTTTAAAGCCATGATCCTGCCATCAGAACTCCTGCTCTCTAATCACCAGACCAAAATACAGCAGCCCGGGCGTAAGATGGGGGGATTCTCCACAGTAAACGCCACCCCGCCTTTATCCCTCTCTCCTAGCACTGTTTCCTTTATATGTTGAGAAGGAAATCCTCGTGTTTGCCCCGCGCATGGTCTGTCCGCAGCTCCCTGGGGACCATTTAGCCGCTCCCCCAGCTCTGCTTCTTCTCATTGGAAGATCAGGGTGGCAGGATGTGGTCCCTCTTGCTTCAGACATCAAAAGTTCTTAATTACCTCCCAACTCTAATTGCCCCATTTAGGATTCTATTTGTGCCTATGTCCTACTAATCTACTCTCTTCGAGGGGAAACTCTGCCAGCTTGGCTTGGCACGAATCCCTTTTTCCTGAATCCCCAAGGCTGTTCGGATGAAATACAGAAACCGAATCGTTTCGTCCAGATAAATGATTTAGTTAGCAAGGCGTGCAGTTGAAGAAACAAATCGGGTCCAAGGCTCCCAGTGACCTTAGCTTCTATACAATTAACAGAATTTGGAAGAAGCAAAAAACGGTTTTATTGGGATTGTTGGTAGAGGAAGAACGGTAATTTTTTTTTTTTGATAAGAAAGTCGGGGGATCTTTGGGAGGGGGGCATTTTGGGATTTCTCCAAAATCAGGTGACTTATAAGTGGCTGTAACTCCGCTTCATAAAATGGTGGAGAAAGGCAAAATGGAGTCACTGATGTAATTTTTCATGTAACTGGGCCCAGTGTTTTGGTAAAGGAGTTAAATGTTCCTGGCACAGGTCTCCGTCAGTCTGGTGTGGCAGAGTCCCTCCCCATCGGGGTTTCCTGTGGTGATCTTGGCAGCCTGGGAGGTTCTGGGTTGGGCCCGACCATTGTTCTGGGCAGCAGCCCTGGCCTGGAGCTTGTTGACACTCACACCCAAGTGCTGTCTGTGCTCTGGGCACCCAGGCTTGAAATTGAGTCTCACTGTTGCTCTTTTCTTCCTGGAGAGTTCGGAAGAGTTTGTTAAAGCTTGGGCTGGGCCTTGCAGGATTAGACAGGCTGAGATGGAAAGAGTATCTCCGTTCCAAGGGTTTGAAGGATGAAGTTAGGATAAAAGAACTGTCATCCTTGGCTTCTCTCTTTACAATAATAATAACTCCACTTACATGACACTTTGATATAGAACTATGATCAAGTCACTTGCCATTTCAGCCTCAGTTTCCTCATCTGTAAAATGAGAATAATCAGCCTTGCATTTCCTCCCTCCTCCAAAGGATTATAGTCAAGAAATCACTAGTCCCTTACAGTAGTCTCTAAATCTCAGTTATTAATTATAATTACTTTTACATTTGTTATCTCATTCAGTCCTCCCCATCAGTCCTGGAAGGCAGATTTATAGAATCTTAGATCTAGAGCTACAAGTTCAACTAGACTCCATCTTCCCTTGTAAAGATAGGAAACCTGAGGACTGGGAAGCTAATGTGTCTCACTTTCAGCCATCCTGGTGTAGAAGTGCAAGTAAGATTGTGTCTATTTGCGAAATAGGAAAATAGAAGTTCAAGAAGTCATGTGATTTCCCAAGAACACTCAACTATTAATTAACAAAGCCAGAAGTTGGAATATCGTTTGTTGTTCAGTTGTTGGTGTGACTCTTTGTGACCCTCGGGGGGTTTCTTAGAAAAGATAGTGGAGTGGTTTGCCATTTCCTTCTCCAGCTCATTTGACAGATGAGGAAACTGAGGTGATCAGGGTTAAGTGACTTGTTCAGGGTCACCCAGCTAGGAAGTGTCTGAGGCTGGATTTGAATTCAGGTCTTCCTCACTTCAAGGTTGATGTTCATCCCTGGCTTGCCATGGGATCACAAGTTTCTCTGAGGTCACCAGTTCAACTCTTGTTTTGCAGATGAGGATAATGAGACCCAGGAAGGATAAGCATCTTGCCCAAACTTACCCAGAGTGTCAGAGGAAGATTTTGAATCATGGTCTTTTGACTTTGAAATCTTTCCACTGAAAAAAAGAAGAAATCAAAAAAATTTTAAAAAGAAATCTTTCCACTATAACTTACAAGCTTGGGATTTGATGCTGTAGAAATAGAATGTGTGGCCTAAGTGAGCTGCATTGCTATATTAAGCTCATTGGGCCTGGCTTTTGGCAGAGGCGGGGTAGGTTGTGGTTGAAAAGGGAAAAGGTGGATTCTGAATATTACTGAGGTTATGGTCTTCCCAGCAGTAGAATAACTGCTGGTTAATGTGATGGTTTAAGAGCACTTAAAAAGAAAGCATGGCTTCTTAAGAGCAAAGTGTGTCAGAGTAATCTTATTTTGTTTACTGTTACAAGACTGGTATGTTGAAGGATGCCATCAATATCTGGATTTAAATAAGACATTTGACAGGGACCCTCAAGGTGGACCTTGTGGACAGGTTGGAGAGATGCAGATTAGATGATGGTATAATTAGGAGCAGAATCCAACAGAACACAGATGAGTCTGGAGAGTAGCCTCCAGTAGATGAAAACACAGGACTCTTCACACTGCCTTGGAACTAGTTACATGGGATCCTAGATCGTAGAATCCTTGATTTAGAAAGAAGGGACTTTAGCAGCCATCTAGTCTAACCCCCTCCTTTACTTGATGAAAAAGCCAAGGCCCAAGGGGGTTCAGTGATTTGCCTGCATGTCCCGAATCTAGGATCACAGAGAGTTTCTTTTTGGATTTCTGATGACTTGGACCAGACAGGGACAAGGAGTAAAGTGGATGGGAAGTCTGGGGTTCCAAAGAGTCAGGCTGAAACAATGGACTGAATGGGAAAAAGATAAAATATAATGGTGATGGATCTAAAATTCTATATGTCAATTTAAAAAATCTGCGGTATAAACATAACCCAAGGCAGGTATGGTTAGACAGTTGGGTTTTAGCATCTGCTAACATAACATGAGTCAATAGTACAATGTGGGAGTCAAGAAATGTAGTGTCATCTGACTTCCTTCGGAAAGGTTTGTTGTTCAGAATAGGGAGACGATGAGAGGGTGTCGGGCTCGCTGCTCAGCCCTGGTGAGACCATTAATGGGGTACAGGACCTTGGCTTTGCCCTGGACCTCTCTGGCAGTCTAGGGAGACTTGTGGATCTCTTCTCAGAATAATGTTTTTATATCCATAAAATAAATTCTCTTAACATTATAAAGGAGACCAAAAGCTGGAGAGAGGGGGAAAGATTTACTTTTTCCCACTCAAGTTTGTGAAGCCCCTAAAATCTATCCTTGGACTTCCAGGTTATGAACCTTGACTATAGAAGCATTTTGAAAGAAGGGATTCTCTGAGTTAGCAGTGAAGAAGAAAGGCATTTCAGACATGGGATAAGGCTGATACAAAGACATGGTGATGGGAAATGTGGGGTACCATGTGTAAAGAACAGAAAGGCTGGACTGGAGGAAATGTGGGAAGAGGAGTGGTGCATGAGGCTAAAACAATAGATCAGCACCCATCTATGAGGAGCTTTTTTTTCTTTATTTTTTTTTATTGAGGCTTTTTATTTTCAAAACCTATACATGAAGAAATGACCAGCAGGATGATTCCAAAAAGGCCTGGAGAGACTTACAGGAACTGATGCTGAGTGAAATGAGCAGGACCAAGAGATCATTATATACTTAAACAACAATACAATATGATGATCAATTCTGATGGATGTGGCCCTCTCCAACAATGAGATGAACCAAATCAGTGTCAATAGAGCAGTAACGAACTGAACCAGCTACACCCAGCGAAGGAACACTGGGAGATGAGTGTGGCCCACATCATAGCATTTACACTCTTTCTGTTATTGTTTGCTTGAATTTTTGTTGTTTTTTTCCCCCAAGTTATTTTTACTTTCTTTCTAAACCCAATTTTTCTTGTGCAGCAAGATAACTGTATAAATATGTATACATATATTGTATTTAACATATACTTTAACATATCTAACATGTATAGGACTACCTACCATCTAGAGGAGAGGATGGCAGGAAAGAGGGGAAAAGTTGGAACGGAAGGTTTTGCAAGGGTCAGTGTTGAAAAATTACCCCTGCATATGTTTTGTCAATAAAAAGGTATAATAATAAGAAAGAAATTAGACAATATGCTCTAAGGTTAATACTTGTTCTCTTAAAATTTCAGACTTTTCCTTGAAATACTTTGATGGAACACAATCCACTAATTAATTGACTAATTAAAAAGCATTTATTAAGTAAAAACAAAAAACTTATACAGGGATAATTTTCCAACATTATCCCTTGCAAAACCTTGTGTTCCAATTTCCCCTCCTCCTCACCTCCTTCCCCTGATGGCAAGTAATCCAATATATGTTAAACATGGTAGAAATATATGTTAAACCCAATATATGCATACATATTTATACAATTATCTTGCTGCATTAGAAAAATATCAAGAGCTTTAAAAACTATAGTTTATCCTAGAGGCAATAGAGAGCTGCTGAAGTTGATTGAGCAGGTAATGAGGTGTCAGCCTTGCACTCAAGGAACATGAGGCTAGAAGCCATTTAAAGGGCAACTTATCAAAGATCATGTTGAGTTTCTGGCTCGTCTATCTTATTCTTAACTTATATTTCATTTTTGGACTGCTTGGGAGGTAAGTGAGGCCCCTTCTATTTGAGCAAAGGCTGGATTGCCAAGAGGTTATGGATAGTCTCTTGTTACCCTGCTGCCTTCCCCTCCCTTCTTCAGGGTAGACCACTGCGTCTGTTCATTTTACTGATTTTTTTTTTTAATTCTTTGTGGGGAGACATGGTCCTTTGGAGCATTCGCGTTCAGTTCATATTCAGCTCTAAGATACTTCTCCCCCACTCCCACTCAAATATTCTGACTTCAGAACCGATTGTAGCCTTGAAGATACTCTGGAATTTAATGTGACCTTGAATGTTGATATAATATTACAATACGATAGCATTTTATATGATTACTTTTAATAATGAGATATTTGCAAAGCCCTTGGCACAGGACCTGGCCCAGAGTAGGAGGTTAATAAATGCTTGTCTCCTCTTTTCCCTCTTTGTTCCCCTTTGGAAACAAAGCTCTTTTCACTCTTATGGTCAAGTCTTCCAACGTTTCCCTTCACCCTCTTCTCCTCATCATTTTTCACTTGTTTAGATTCTCTCCTTGAACTCCATGCAAGTCCTTTCACACATGGGACTCATTAATGTCCACTTTGCAAATGTCCCTTCTCCTCCGGGCAAACCTGCCTCTATCACCTCCTTTTAAATCTTACTCAAAAATCAGTCCTTTCAGGAAAGACTTCTCTGCGTCAGTTTCCCCCCCCCCCCCACATACCCCAGGTCTAAAAGTCAGGAATCAGTTACTAATGTTGGAGCTGATAATAACTCACCTTCCTTTTAGAGTGGCACTTCACAATTGCTAATGAGTTTATTTATAAAAGTTCTTAAATCATGGACAGGAGGGCCATGTTCACCCCTTTTTGAAATAGATGACAAGGTCATAGCTACTATTTATCTACCAAAGTTCTTTACAAGGCTCTTGTGTGATAGAGAGAGAATTCTGGATACCAGAAGGCCTTGCCAGCCGAATTCAAGTTGCTTTTGTAAGTTCTGCCAAGGTGCATGCCCTTCTGAGTTTGTGACCTGTGGAGGTAGAGCACCAGCGCTGGAGGGGAAGGCCTTCAAATTCACACTAGCTGTATGAGCCTCGGTAAACCACTTAACCCTAAATTTCTTCATCTGTAAAATGAGCCAGAGAAGGAATATTCCAATATTTTTGGGAAGAAAACCTCAAATGAGATCGTGACTAAAAAACAATTCAGTAACAGTGTTTATGTAATGTTCGCTAGGTACGAGGCAGTGTGCTGAACACTTTACAATTATTTTCTCATTTGATCCTCACAGCCTGGGAAGTAGATGCTATTATTATCGATATTTTACAGATGAGGAAACTGAGGTAAGCAACCCATGGTCACATAGTAAGTGTCTGAAGCCGTATTTTGCTGGAACTCTGTCTTCCCAGAAATCAGCCGGAGTCGGGATCACTAAACGTCTTTATTCTAGATCTTTACCGTCCCCTCCAACGCCAGGTCACGAGTGCAAGAGCGCTAGAGTTCCACCACCCAAGTTTCTCCTACTCCTCCCACACAAGTCACTTTCCCCTCTTTGTCCCACCAATCAAGTCAGCCCAGAACAGCTGGGGAGGGTCAACCTTCAAACAAGCTAATAGGGAACCGTCCAATTGGCAATTAGTCTCACGTGCTTCATTATCCAAGTGCATTGCTCAGTTCTAGCCCTTTACAGTATTTGAACTCAGGTCTCCTTGATTCTCCAGGCCTGATGTTCTCTCCTCTTCTCCACTTGTCTGATAAGCCCTGAACCAATCTAATTTTGGAGAGCCTTATCAATGGATAGGCTATAGGGCGATGGATTTTTCAACCTTTCAACTCTTAAGTAAAAGTTTTTCTCTTCACATCACCTTTATTTCCCCTCTGCACTGCTCCAAAGGGCCATGTCTCCCCACAAAGAATAAAAAAAAAATCAGTAAAATGTATAGATGCAGTGGTCCACCTTGAAGGGAGGGGAAGGCAGCAGGGTAACAATGTTCTGGAAGGATGGTCTGCATGGGGAAGGAGGATGCCCGCTTCTCTGGAACCTAGGAAACTAAATGTTTGTATTTGTATATTTGGTGTATTTGAGGCTCCCTACAACTTTGCGAAGGGAAACTTTTGTCCCTACTGAAGTAGGTCACACTGAGGCACAATGTTTGTAGGTGGGTCCCCCAGGCAGCAGGTGGAAAAGTCTGCCTTCATAATACCCCCGACTGTGGGCACTTTCCCCGTCTTCACACTGTTTCCCTAAGAGCAGGGACTTTGCTAGTTTCATAGTTAACTATAGCTCCTAGATCAGAGTCAGCTCCCAGGCGATATTATATATAGTGAAGAGGACATTGGATTGGGATTCAGGATCTGGATTCAAATCCTGACTTTACTATTTATGACTCTGTATGATTTGAAGAAGTAAAATGAGAGGGGTTGGGCTAAACAGATTTGAGTTCTCTAAATGCTGTGAAATGTCCTTTATGTCATGTCTCTCACTCTCACTAAATATCCTCAATATCTTGTTTGGATTTTTCTCACCTACTTGCTATTGAGTATTTCTCCACTAGCTGGTGCTAGTGAATCCAGATCTTCTGTCTTAGGGTTTTCATTTAACTTTCTGGTTTGAAAAATGCTAAGCTATGATTCACCACTGATGAAAAAGCATTTATTTAGCTCCTACTGTATACAAAAACGAGCAAGGGAGATGGGCCTTGCCTTTAGGGAGCTTACATTCTGCAGGTGGGAGAGACATAAAGACATCCCTCTGGCCCCATGTCCTCAGCACTCAGCAGGCCTTAGCTTAGGAGCCAGTTGGCTAGAGAAGCAGGGATTCAAGACCCCCCAAAAATGGAAACTTTGTTAATGCTCAGTGATTGTAGGATTTATTTCTGGGCCTCATCTCCAGTAGCTACAGACTCCAGGGGTATGTGTGCTTCAGAAAAGGGTGACATAGATATAGGCAGGGGTATAGTATAGGTGAAAGAATATTGACTTGGAGTCAGGAGGGGCCTGTATTCAAATCTTGTTGCTGACATTTTCTTTTTTTTAATTTAATTTAATTTTTTTTATTATTATAGCTTTTTATTTACCAGATATATGCACGGGTAATTTTACAACACTAACAATTGCCAAGCCTTTTGTTCCAATTTTTCCCTTCCTTCCCCCCACCCCCCTTCCCCAGATGGCAGGTTGATCAATACCTGTTACATATGTTAAAGTATAAATTAAATACAATATATGTATACATGGCTGCTGACATTTTCCTAGCTGTATGACCAAGGGCCATTCACTTGAGCAATCTATGACCTAGAGTGCCTATTTGGAAAATGGGAAGGGTAATTAATATCTATTACAGAGTTGTTGGGAACATCCAAGGAGATTGATATATAGAACATTTTGTAAGTTTTCTGAATGAGGATTGCTATTTTTAATTTAAAAATTCTAATTTTTAACATTCTTTTTAAAATTTTGAATTCTGATTCTCTTCTACCTCCCAGCCTTGCCTCCCCATTGAAAAGGCAAGCACTTTGTGTTATATATGTGAAGTCATGTAACACATATTGTGATATTAGCCATGTTGCCAAAAAAAAAACCCAAAATAAAGTGTGTATGTGTGTATATGGATATGGATATAGATACAGATATACTTCATTATCATTATTAATATTAATACTAAAGGTTGTTCAGAAGACTAAACTGCTTTAAGATGTTCATTCTCTCTAGAAACTTTCATAGGATTATAGAATCTTAAAGGCCATCTAGTCCAATCCACTCTAATTTTACAGAAAGGGAAATGAAGGCTCAGAAAATGAAGTAACTTTTCCGAGGTTACACAAATAGTAATCATCCAAAGTGGGATTTGAACCCTGATCTGATGTCCATTCCCAGAGGTCAGAGGTAGCCATTTGTTGTAGAAGGTTCTTGGTCATACTTTGTGAATGGGACTAGATAACTTCTAAGGTCCCTTCAGACCAAGATGATATGATTTTTCTTTCTTTTTAAAAAAAATTTCATCTATTTTCTTTTTTTTAATAGCTTTTTTATTTTCAAAATACATGCAAAGATAGTTTTCAACATTTACCCTTGCAAAACCTTGTGTTCCAAAATTTTCTCTCTCCCTTCCCCTAACCCCCCTCCCTTAGACAGCAACTAAAGTTAAACAAGTGCAATTCTTCTATACATATTTCCACATTTGATGATAAGATTTTTTCACTAAGGAAGGGCAAAGAGCCCCATTTGTCATTTCCTTCTCTCCAGATGATTTGACAAATGAGGAAACTGAGGCAAACAGGGTAAAATGACTTGCCTAGGTTTACACAGCTAGTAAGTGTCTGAAACTGGATTTGAACTCAGAAGAGAATTCCTGACTCCAGGCCCAATGCTCTATCCACTATGGTGCCCCCTCGCTGTCCCCAGTGACTGGTTACTGCTCAAATATCTGACAAAGGTAATTATGTAAAAAGAGAATGAGTTTGCTCTGGGTAGAGTCAGAACTCCCACGTGAGTGGAGTCTGGTTTGGGTTCAAAATAAAAGAGGATTTTCCTGTCAATCAGAGAAAATAATAGAAGGGGCTACTCTGGAGGGAGTGGGACAATGATACTACTACTAATGAAATAGTAATGACATTATTTGAAGGGACAGCAGAAGCCGGCCTTTATAGTGCCCTTTACTATTTCGTTTGAGCCTAGATTTTAGTGCAGGTGTTATCTCCATTTTAGGGGGGAGACTGGAGCTCGAAGCATTTGAATTGCCCAGGACCACACAGTGATGTGAGGGGCTGAATTTGAACCAAATCACGTGCTTTCTCCTCTATGTCAGCTAGCTGCCACTTAACAAAGTTCCCAACAGAGAGACTGTACACTTCCTGAAAGCAGGTTCTGTCTTTTGGCTGTCTTTGTATCTCCATCATTCAGCACAATGGCTGACGTACAGTAGGTGTCTAATAAATGCACATTTACTTTTGATCCAACTGAATTATAAAATTGTTATTAAGCATCTACTGTGTACCAATATTGGGGAAAGTCTTTGCTATTTAGGAGTTTGCATTATTCTAGAGAGGGGAAAGAGACACTGACTCTTTGTCACCAGAAATAGAGGCAGAAACTATGTGACTGTTGGGAATATTGTAAAAGCAATTTCTGCACTGGGGGAGAGGGTGAATGAGACAATATATGATGTCCTCTTTTTTCAATTTTTTTCTTTATTAAAACTTTTTATTTTTCAAAACATATGCATGGATAATTCTTCAACATTAATCTTGCAGAATCTTGTGTTCCAATTTCCTCCCCTTTTCCCCCCTCTTCTCCCCCAGATGGCAAGTAGTCCAATATATGTTAAGCATGGTAGATATATATGTTAAATCCAATATATGCATATATATTTATATTGCTGCACAAGAAAAATCAAATCAAACCAGAAAAAAAGCATGAGAAAGAAAAGAAATAAAATAAGTAAACAAAATATACAAAAAACCAAAATAAACAAAATATACAAAAAACAAAATAAGTAAACAAAAGCAAGTAAATAATAACAGAAAGAGTGACAATGTTATGCTGTGGTCCACACTCAATTCCCACTCTTTGGGTGCAGAATACTCTCTCCATCACAAAACCATTGAATCATCTCATTGTTGAGGAGAGCCAGGTCCATCAGAATTGATCATCAGATAATCTTGTTGTTGCTGTGTACAATGATCTCCTGATCCTGCTCATTTCATTCAGCATCAGTTCATGTCAGTCTCTCCAGGCCTCTCTGAAACCAGCCTGCTGGTTGCTTCTTACAGAACAATAGTATTCCGTAGCATTCATATACCATCACGTATTTAGCTGATGTCCTCTTTTGCACTAAGATTTTGTGGCTTTACAGCACAGGAGCATCACTCTGGAGCTGGGAGGGCCCATCAAGTATGATCCTTGGGTTTAAAGATGATGTCATTTGCCTAAGGTCTCAATAAGTGAACTCTGACTCATTGGTCATCAGATGGCCACTGAAATCTCTCTCAGTTCTAGATCTATGATCCTATAATTCCTAGAAGATTAAGAGGTGTTTGTGTGTCAAAGGGAAAGAGTTTCCAGCTTTTGCAGAAGTTATCTGGCCATTTATTTAATGCTAAAATTATAAAATCCTCTTAGTGGTCCTGTATGTGCCAAAATGTTTGTGGCAGCCCTTTTCATAGTGGCTAGAAGCTGGAAGATGAATGGATGTCCATCAATTGGAGAATGGTTGGGTAAACTATGGTATATGAATGTTATGGAATATTATTGTTCTATAAGAAATGACCAACAGGAGAAATACAGAGAGGCTTGGAGAGACTTACATCAACTGATGCTGAGTGAAAGGAGCAGAACCAGAAGATCATTATACACTTCAACAATGATACTGTACGAGGATGTATGCTGATGGAAGTGGATTTCTTCAACATAGAGAAGAGCTAATCCAATTCCAATTGATTTATGATGGACAGAACCAGCTACATCCAGAAAAGGAACACTGGGAAATGAATGTAAACTGTTATTTTTACCTTCTGAATCCAATTCTTCCTGTGCAACAAAAAATTCGGTTCTATACACATATATTGTATCTAAATTATACTGTAATATATTTAACATATATAAGACTGCTTGCCATCTGGGGGAGGGGGTTGGGGGAGGAAGGGAAAAAATCTGAATAGAAGTAAGTGCAAGGGATAATGTTGTAAAAAATTACCCATGCATATGTACTATCAAAAAATGTTATAATTATAAAATAAAATAAAAAATTAAAAAAAAAAAATAAAATAAAAAATAAAATCCTCTTAGTGTACGCATTCTTAACTTAGGGAATCTAGGAACTTGTTTCAAAAGATATTTTGAGAGGTCTCTTTCAATAATTATTTCTTTTTTAAATTTTTATTGAAGCTTTTTATTTTCAAAACATATGCAAGGATAATTTTTCACCATTAACGCTTGTAAAACTTTGTGTTCCAATTCCCCCTCACCCCCTTCTCTAGGTGGTAAGTAATCCAATATTCAATAAGTATTTCTTTTGCAATCCTGTATATTTTATTTTATGCATTTAAAAACCTGTTTCTCAGGCAGCTAGGTGGCGCAGTGGATAGAGCACCAGCCCTGAAGTCAGGAGGACCCCAGTTAAAATCTGGTCTCAGACACTTAACACTCCCTAGCTGTGTGACCCTGGGCCAGTCACTTAACCCTAACTGCCTCAGGAAAACAAAACAAACAAAACAAAACAAAACAAAAAAACAAAACCTGCTTCTGAGAAGGAGTTCAAGACACTGTCCAAGAAGTCCAGAGCACACACAGTCATTGAGCCTCTCCTCTACCCTTCCCCTCCCCCCAATCTGGTCTAGCACAGGTTTTCCTGACTTAGTGTTCAGCACACATTATCCACTGTGTCTCTTAAAAGATTCAGGGTTAGTGCTTTCAATGGGAAAACTGAATTTAACAAACTTTTATTAAGCCCCACTTGTGTACAAGAGATTGGGATACAAGGGCATAAATGAAGATGTCCTTGCTCCCAAGGAGTTTATATTCTAGGTCAGGGCGGAGGAGGGAACTGGAGATAAAACTCGGGTACAGATAAGTAAATTCGAGGTAATTTAAGGAGAGAGAGGGAGGGAGGGGAGCAGCCTGGGTTAGTGGCTGGCCATACAGGCTGTAGGTTAGATCACAGAAGCCATTTAGTCCAATTGCTTTTGTTTTTTACAGATGAGGAAACTGAGACCCATCTGTTATCTCCATGTTAGGGGATTCAGTGGAGACCCAGTGAGATGCAGTTCCTGGCAAAGTCATACAAGTGGTGCGCATCAGGAGCAGAATCTGAACCTGGGTCCTCTGTCTCCTGAGACACTTGGGGCTCCAGGACTGTCACTGGGGTTCATGGTTGGGAGGGTAAGCTTCAAATGTTGCTCCCTGGCTGGTGGGGGATGGGGAGGGTCAGGCGATCATCCCGAGTTTCTGTTCTCTCCCTTGGCTGGGCTGGTCATTGTGTCTTAGGAGCTGGTGAATGTTGGCTGGGAGACAGAGCTGCAGGTAGAGGGCCCCAGGGCCCCAGCAGGCTGGTGGCCATTGCCCAGAGAACCAGGCGTGGTCCTTTCCTGAGCCCTGGGAACAGCCTCTCCCCTACAAACCAAATGTGGAATTGTGGCTGAAAGGGCCCTTCAGATGTGCCATGGCTATTTATAACCAGCCCCAGGGCTGGGCTAAGGGAAAATCCAGTGATGGGGGAAGGAGCCAAGTCCTGAAGTTCTAAGGAAGCACTGGGTGGGGCTTAGCTGAACTCTGCCAGAGAGAGGCCCTCCTGCCGGGCTTGGCTGGCATTGGATACCCTCTGGAGTTTGGGGGAAATCAGCTCTTCACCCCCCAGGCCCAGAGATTCCTCCTGGTAGCCAGGAGGAGTCGGGCCATGGTAAAGGGAAGTGTCGTCCACCCCGCTGGTGAGTGTGGCAAGAAGCCCACTTGGACCTCTTTCCAGCCGATTATTTTTCTAAGCCCCCCCCCAAAAAAAAAATACAGGGCTGTTTGACTTCCTTTTCCAGTTGTGAGGAGATCCTGCCCCTTCCCACCCTTCCCTTCCCAATATTGGAATGGTCTAACCCCGGAATGGTTATCCAAGGTCCCTAACAGCTCTAGCTAGACATGGCGGCCTTTGAAAAAGGTGGTTTATGTGCTTCCTGTGGGAGTCTGGGAAATCTGGGTAATCAGGGAACATGAGGAAAAAATGAGAAGCCTTCAATAAAAAAGAGGTAGGGGAAAGCCTTGCCAAGCATTAGAGCTGCGGTGGTACAGAGGGTTAAAGGGGAAAGGGGAGGGAAGGAAGCTGCTTGTGCAATGGGTAGGGTGCTGGGCCTGGAGTCAGGAAGTCCCAAATTCAAATCCAGCCTCAGACA
Organism: Sminthopsis crassicaudata; assembly: GCF_048593235.1. Classification (NCBI taxonomy): domain Eukaryota; kingdom Metazoa; phylum Chordata; class Mammalia; order Dasyuromorphia; family Dasyuridae; genus Sminthopsis; species Sminthopsis crassicaudata. Next base: position 453,724,928 of record NC_133620.1, read on the forward strand.
CTTACTAGTAGTAACTTAACTCCTGTCTGCCTCCGTTAACTCAGCTGTAAATGGGAATAATAATAAATTATATAATATAATATAATATAATATAATATAATATAATATAATATAATATAATATAATATAATATAATATAATTAATATAATATAATATAATATAATATAATATAATTAATATAATATAATATAATATAATATAATATAATATAATATAATAATAATCTTTCACAGGTGCTATTACATTGGCAGGATCAAATGAGACATGCTTATCACTTTCTGTTTCCCATCTGTTAGAGATGAGAAAAAAATAGGGATTCTCAGGCAAGGAGATGATATGCTGGCTGTGTGACTCTGGGGGAGATGGCCCACGTTTCAGGGACCACAGCTGAGCTGTGATCTGCACTAAAGAAGGGAGTTTCCTGATCTGGGAGTTCTCAACAACATCTCTTGTCTGTCTGACTTTGTCTCTCCAGTCTCTTATCTCTCTATCTCTGTCTCATCTCTGTGTCTGTCTCCTCCACTCTCTCATCTCTGTCTGTCTCTCCCATCTCTCATTTGTTTCTCTCTCCAGTCTCACTATTTCTGTCTGTCTCTCTAGTCTCTTATCTTCTATCTCTGTCTTTGTCTCTCTCTCCACTCTCGCTATCTCTGTCTCCTCCACTCTCTCATCTCTGTCTGTCTCTCCCATCTCTCATTTCTTTCTCTCTCCAGCCTCTCATCTGTCTCTCATTCAGAGAGGGAAGAGGGCCCGTGTGAGTTGGGCTCGCCAGGAGGGCAGAAGGGGCGGGATGATGTCTATCACAGAGGCGACCGGGGAGGTTGGCAAAGGAAGTCCAGCCGGCAGAAGGCTTCTGGCCTCGGCTGTGATGATGTGCCTTCAAATCTCAGCTCTGCCGCTTACTCCCTGTGTGATCTGGACGAGACCCTTCCCCTCTCCGGGCCTTGACTTCCTCATCTGTAAAACAAAACTCCTAAGGTTCATTCCTGCTCTTCCCCATAACCATCTAGGACCCAAAGTCCCCAGTTCGGACGGGGTAGGGCTCTGAAGGTGGCCATTAAAACCTTGCTGCCCTGAGGTTTCAGAAGGTAGCTGACATCAGAAACTAGGGGAGCCCAGATAGAGTTTGAATCTCAGCCCACTGACCCAACAGATTGAGACCTGGGATTGATGGTGACGAGGGAAACTGAGGCTGGAGACCCTAAAAAGAATCTTTCTGAGTTATCGTGACCTAGAAGTCAGCCCAACCCCACCTCTGTTAAGTACCACTAATTTACCTTAGGGTAAAGGAGGGAGAGGGAGAGACTTTGCCCTCTTTTTTCTCTCTGACATGACACACCTGCTTGTCTGAGTCCTGAAACTTCGGCTAAGTGGCCACGTTGTGGGAGAAGCATGTGGCCCAAGGCTGCTTCCCCCCAAGCTCATCTCATTTGGCTTCTTAGGCAGATAGGAGCCTTGGCATTCCTAGCTGAGGCTGGAGCAGGGGCTTCTGGGACCCGGCTGGAGCTGGATGAGTCGGACTTTAAAGACAAAGATCCCAGAAATCCCTAAGGAAGGGAGGTGGGCGCAGGGGTGCTAAGAAGCACATGAATGTGTACATGGGAGGAGGAGCTCCTTTTTGTCCCTGTCACAGAACTGCTCCGATCTTCTCCCGCATGGAGTCCAGATGAATCTCTTTGGACACTGGGGAGGACACAGAGCAAAACTGGAGTGGGGCCTGGGGAAGGGCAGAATTTGTGGCCTCTAGTGGGAATTTTGGGTTCAGCGGAGAAAGCTCTCATTCTGGAGTCAGAAGAGTTGAGTTCAAATGCCAATTCTGCCTCCTGGTGTGACCCTGAACAAATTGTTTTTCTTCCCTAGATTGTGATTGTCTCATCTGTACAAGGCCTAGTATTAGGCCAGATGGCCCTTGTGGTCCCTTCTAGCCAGGAGCCTTTAAGCCACTTCTTTCCTGGGTCTCAGTTTCCTCATCTGTAAAATGGGGCTACTGCACTGGCTCTTGTGCTCCTTCCACCTCTAAGTGGATGCTTCTGTGATCCTGGGAGGAGCTGGGAGGCTAGTCCAGGGAGCTCCTGTTGCCCCACAGGGCTAAGTGGCCCCTGCTTCCTTTTTCTGCTGTGTTTTGGTTTCTTACTCCCAGCCCTCTTCCCCCCTGCTATAGGGTGCAGGGCAGGGGAGTCTGAGGGGAGGCTGGTCTACTCCCAAGAGTTGGGACATGGGGACAGGGGTAAAGGCCAGCTGCCTCAGGGCCAGGTCCCAACTCTAGCTAAGTCTCTGGGGCAAGGGGTTGGGAGTAGGAGAGCTCTCTCCTCAGTCCCTGGGAGTTCAGTCTGGGGCAGGGGGCTGCTGGGAGTAGAAGAAGTCTCTCCTCAGTCCCTGGGAGCTCAGTTTGGGGCAGGGTGCCTGTGAGTGGGAGAGCTCTCTTCTCAGTCCTGGGGTAGGGGGCTGCTGGGAGTGGGAGAGCTCTCTCCTCAGTCCGGGGCAGGGGGCTGCTGGGAGTGGGAGAGCTCTCTCCTCAGTCCGGGGCAGGGGGCTGCTGGGAGTGGGAGAGCTCTCTCCTCAGTCCGGGGCAGGGGGCTGCTGGGAGTGGGAGATCTTTCTCCTCAGTCCCCAGGAGCTCAGTCTGGGGCAGGGGGCTGCTGGGAGTGGGAGAGCTCTCTCCTCAGTCCCCAGGGCAGGGCTGCTGGGAGTGGGAGAGCTCTCTCCTCAGTCCCCAGGGCAGGGGGCTGCTGGGAGTGGGAGAGCTCTCTCCTCAGTCCGGGGCAGGGGGCTGCTGGGAGTGGGAGATCTTTCTCCTCAGTCCCCAGGAGCTCAGTCTGGGGCAGGGGGCTGCTGGGAGTGGGAGATCTTTCTCCTTAGTCCCTGGGAGCTCAGTCTGGGGCAGGGGGCTGCTGGGAGTGGGAGAGCTCTCTCCTCAGTCCTGGGGCAGGGGGCTGCTGGGAGTGGGAGATCTTTCTCCTCAGTCCCCAGGAGCTCAGTCTGGAGCAGGGGGCTGCTGGGAGTGGGAGAGCTCTCTCCTCAGTCCCCAGGGCAGGGGGCTGTTAGAAGTAGGAGAGCTCTCTCCTCAGTCCCGGGGAGCCAGGCTGTTCCCCTCTTCCCCCCCCCCCCCCAGGAGCCCTTTGCCAGTGCGCCCAGTGGCCACAGAGAGGGAACAGCTCCACCTCACAAGTCAAGACGTGCATTTCCTGTATATTAATAGCGGGCTGGAGGCTCCAGCCCCGAAAGGGCGGGATCTGTGGGCCGGGGCTGGCTGGGAGCTCACTGGCCGGCGGAGGAGGAAGGGCCGGGCGGCAGCTGCCAGGGAGGCAGGGGAGCGGCGGCGGCTCCGGGGCTGCCGCCGCGGAGCAGCAGGCACTTTAAGGAAGTGGCGCGGCGCTGGGTGGTTTCTTTTTCCTCCGCGGGTGGGTGCCCGTTTGTCTCGGTGACAGCCCCCGGAGCCCGAGCCGCGCCTGCAGAGGCGCAGGGGCTGCCCCGGGCCGGCCGGGCCCCCGGACCCCTCGCGTTCCCGGCGGAGAGCGGCGGAGAGCGGCGAAGGCGCTCAGAATGCCCCCTTTCATGGGGAGCCCGTGGCCGGCGTCCAGGCTCGACTCCGGGGAGGCCGGCACGCCGGCGTAGGCCCGCTCGCCTCCCGCGCCCCCTCCCCTCCCGCGGCCGCCCCCAGCCCCTTCCGAGCTGCCGCCTCTGCGTGGGACCCGCCGGCTTCCTGTTTGGCCTCTGCCTGCCGGGCTCCCGCGGCCATGGAAGAGGAAGAGGAGGCGATAGGCTTTCTCGACAAGGTCCTGGAGGATGAAGATGTGTTTGTCCTGGAGGAGTGCGAGCTGGGGACCCCGACCAGCCCGGACTCGGGCTCCCCGTTCCTGCTGGCCGTGAAGGTGGGAGCGTGACGTGGACACGGCCCGAGCCGGGGCACGGGAAGGGTCGGGGTGGGCTGGGGGGGGGGGGCTTCCCGGCCGGCGTCCACAGGGGTTGTGCACACATGGAGAGAGCCCGGGGAGGCAGGCCGGCCTTTGCCCCCGCCCCGGCTAACGGCCCAGCATGGCCAGCTGGCCTGGGAAGGGGGGCAGGGGGCTGCTGGCTGGGGAGGGGGCAGCTGCTCCTGGGGGAGGGCTAGAACGGGCGTGCGTCCCCCTGGACCAGCTGTTCTTCGGGGGAGTGGCTGCCCCCCCAGGCCAGCTGGGCCCGGGCACCCCTCGGCTCTAACACGGGGCATCCTGTTGCTGCGGGAGGCCCGTGGGAGCCCCCGTCCCAGCCTAGCTGCTGACCCGGGGCTGGAGGATGATTCATTTGCCTCCATGGTAACGGCCGAGCTGTGGTTCCGGGTGATGGCCAAGATGTGGGGCCGAGAGGATTCCTCCGGCCTAGAGACCGGGCACGGGATGAGGCTGCGCGGGGCAGGGCAGGGCTGGGCTGGGGAGTCCACAGGTCTCCCGGAGCTCTCGGGCCTGGCCACTGCCCGGCACTGGTGGCTTTGGGCCAATTTCTGCCCCTCTGGGCCTCAGTCTGACTGTGCTGTAAAATGGGGGGCCAAGTGCCCTAGTGGGCAGAGCGGGCCCGGGAGCCAGGAAGATGCGGGTCATGTGCTGGTGACTAAAGTCTGGGAGTTAGGAGCGGCTCTGACCGCATCAGTGAACACATTTCTCACTGTCCCCATCACCTCACCCAAAAATACCCCAAAACTCAAAGCACATGGGAAAAAAAGGGGTCATTGGCGCCGAGGTCAGAGGCTGGGCCTGGATTCAAATTCTGCCTCTCGCGCCTAATACTTGTGTGGCCCATCCCAGAGCTCAGTTTTGTGCCTCAGTTTTTTTCCATTTGTAAAGTGAAGGGTGGGACTCGGTCTTCCTCCCAATGTCTGTTTGAGTCTATGGAACAAAATTAAAGTTAGCCACTGGACCTGGGCTTCTGAGGTCTCTTCTAGCTCCAAGTCCAGGGTCCCATGACTTTTTTTTACCTCCGTGGGGTCTTCATTTCCCCCCTGGTATAAGGGAGGCTTTGGTTTGGATGATCTAAGAGGACCCTTCCCTCCGAGGGATTATGGTTCTGTGTGACTCTCAGGTATTTCAAAGGTCCCTCTTGCAACCAACATAGAAAAGCCCAGGCAGGCCCATTGGGGAGCACCAGCTAACCGCTGGCCTTGCCCACGGCCTAGCTTTGAGGCTTGCCTAGCTTGGGAGGGGAATGGGAGAGGGGGCAGAGGTCCCCTCTGCTCACCCGCTTGTTCCAGTCTGGTTGCATCAGCCGTCCTCCCTGTCCACCCTCCCGACTCTCTACTAGTATTGGGCAAAGCAGGGAGGTGCTGGGGCCCTGAGGGCTCAGGGCAGGGGCCCACTTCTTCCCAGCCTGGACCACCCCCCTTAGTGCCTGTCCAACTTTAGCGTTTACTTTCTGTGCTGCAGCCTCTTGGTGGGAGGGGGAATGTGTGGTGGGTGGGGGCGGGTGACAGGGAAGTTGGTGACTAATGGTGGAAGGGAGCCCACAGGCGGCAAAGCCAGGCAGCCTGTGAGAGGATGCCCACATGTACGGACTTGGGATTGCCCAGGAGGATGCTGGCTGCTTGGCAGTGGGTGCGAGACCGAGCCCTGTCAGAAAATGCCCCCATCAGTGCCTTTCTTGGCAGAACAAGCCAAGGAATCTGGCACAAGACACTCGGCCTCTGGGTCTCAGTTTTCTCCTGTGTAAAATGGGAATTTGTTTTACAATTTACCTTCCCCCGTCCCTGCCCCCCAAGGGAGAGTGTGTGTGTGTGTGTGTGTGTGTGTGTGTGTGTGTGTGTGTGTGTGTGAAGTACTAATGAAATAAAATATCAACCCTTTACAGAAAAAAAAAAAAAAAAACAACCAGAGGCCCATAGAGTTTGGGGTTATACTCTGGTATTAAATATAGATAGTGCAGTGGTTAGGGTCCTGGACTTAGAATCAGGGAGAACTCGGTTCAGATCTGGCTTCAGACACTCACTAGTTGTGTGAGCTTAGGCAAGTCCCTTCACCCTGTTTGCCTCAGTTTCCTTATCTGTCAGATGAGCTGGAGAAGGAAATGGCCAACCCCTCCAGTGAATCTGGCAAAAGAAACCCAAATGGGGTCACAAAGTCAGACATCAATGAAAACAACAACTAAGTAAGTAGGCAAAGTAGAATTTGAACCCGGACCAGATTCTCTAGCCAGGGTGTCACAGGCTTACCTATGAATTCAGAGCTGGGAGGGATCTCAGAGTCTTTCTAGTTCAGTTGTACAGATGGGGAAACTGAGGCACAGGGAAGTCTGACCAAGGCCACACAGACAGCATCAGAGCCGACCCTCCTGTGACTCCAGGGCCTGTGGCTCGCCTCCCCATCCCCATAGCTCAGGAGAAGGAGGGCACTCCACGCTTTGCCTCCCTGTGCATGGGTATCTCTCTGAGGGCTCGTAGTGAGGAGCACACGGATCCCCTCTGCTTCTCTGCCGGGCAGGCTTGTCTCCTTCCCCTCCACCCCTCACACACATGCTCAGGTGGCAGCTGTGAGGACCAACAGTGGGCAAGGGGCTTGTGTGGCATGGGCAACGGGACTGAGAAGATGAGAAACCGAGGCCCTGAGGGAGGCTCCCGTGAGAGACGTGTGGGCTGTTGTCTGGGAACTCCGTGATCTCAGAGGTGGCAGGATCATGGTTTTCACTTAAAACAGGAACACGTTTTAGAGGTTGTCTGATCTAACCTACTGATTTTTAAGGAAATTGAGGAATTGTGACTCAAGTGACTGTGACGGGGTTTTACTTCCGGACACGGGGATGGCACTCATTTACCGTGCCGGCTCACCTGGGGAGTCCTGTGCGGGGTGGGAGGGAGGGCCCTTCAGGCTGAAGCAGTGGGCCTCCCGGCCCTTGGCATCATTCTGTCCCCGAGGTCCTTGTTGGTGGCCATTCCGCAGTATCTGAGGTCTCATATCCACTTCCAGACTTTGGGGGTCTGGGCCTTCTTCTGACTAGTTGGGCTAAAGGGGGGAGTCACAAGATGCACCTCTGGGGCTCACTGCCTTGGACAAAGGCCTCAGTTTCCTTATCCGTAAATTGAGGGGAAAGGTCCCTTCCAACTCTAACCTTTGCTCCCATGAGCCTGAAAAATTGTCCAATCCCTTCAGTTTTCTCACTTATAAAATGAGGGGGTTGGCCCAAAGGACCCATGTCCTACTCTGCCATTCACCAGCTGGGGGTTTTGGGCCTGTTTGCTCCTGGGTGAAACAAGGAAGGTTGGACTGGCCGGCCTCTGAGGCCCTGAGCCCCGGGATAGTCCCGCCAGCCATGCTGCTTGCCCACTTGTGGAGGGCCGGTTGTGTTCTCTGTAGTTGTGTCTTCTGTGAGGGAGTGATGGCCAGCTGGATGTGGCGGGCTTTCTTGGGCATCGGGTGTTTCTCTCCCTAATATGTGGCTTCTTAAACTGGGCCCGGGGATGGATTTCAGGAAAATCTGTGGATCTGGGGGAGAAATATTGACATCTTCTTTTTCTCTAATTTCTAACTAAACTTTGGCCTTCCCTCAACAATTTAAAAACCTCGTTGTGAGACGGGCTCCAGGGGCTTGGTCAGACTGCTCGGAGGTTCCGGGGCACGCCGAAGGGGAGGATTCCATACCGAGGAGAGCATGAGTGGGTCTCGCTCCCATAAGCTCCGTTCTGTGTCCAGTTGGAGTCCGGAGGCGGCTTCGTGCCTGGGGTTTTAAAAGGCCTTGGGCCTCATTACTCTTAGAAGCTCAGGTGGAGCTCCAGCGCTGGTTCCTGCTGGCCACGGGGCTTCTGGCCAGTCCCTGGGTGCCAGGTGCCCCACTTGTTGAACAGGGACAGTAACTTGCCTCCTGGGGCCGGTGCCAGGGGAATGTTTTGTAAACCGTAGAACTCTGGGCATCTGGCAGTAGAGACAGAGTTTATTTTAAGTTTTAGAGTCTCCCTGAGAAGCTTTGTTGAAATGAGTTTTTTATAATCCTGCCACTTTCTCCCAGCACCTGTGACATGAAGGTTATACCCATTGCCTGCCTCTCCCTCCCCCGTCCTTCTCACTCCTTTCCCTCTTTCTCTCCACTTCTCCTTCCTTCTTTCTCCCTTTCTCTCCTTCTCCTCCTTTCCCTCTCCCTCCCCTTCCCCTTTTCTCTTTCCTCTCCTTCCCAATCCCCTCCCCTTCTTTGACTCCTCTTCCTCTCCCCCATTTGTCTCCTCCTTTCTTCCCTCCCTCTCCCCCTCCCCTTTTCCCCCTACTTCTCTCTATCCCCCTCCCTCACCACTAATGCACAATTGGCAGCGACCCCCTAACCCCCAGGTCTCTGGCTCTGGTTTCCTCCTCCATCTTCTTCCTCAGGCCTTCTTGTCCACCACTAATTACTCACAAACTATGATAACCAGCCCTCTTATCTGTCTTACACTTTTCAAAGCAGTTGTATTCACATAGAATCACAAGTGTAGAGTTTGAAGGCCCTCAGAGACCATCTAGGCCAGCCACTTTATTACAGATATTGATTACAGATGGGGAAACTGAGTCCCAGGAAGCCTAGGGTTACACGGATCGGAGGGAACACTTGAACCCAGGTCTTATTGACTCTCCATGCTACCGTACCTCCTTTTACAAAATATGCACAACCCTGTAGCAGAGGCAGAGGGGGATTTATTCCAACAAGCTGGTGGGGCAGGGAGGGGGCCCTCGCAGCTGGGAGGGATCGAGGGGGGCCGCGTGAAGAAGGTGGCCTTTAAGCTGCTTTGAAGGCTGTCAGAGGTTCTGAGAGGTAGAGACGAGGGGGAATGCTCTCCAGATGGGTGCTGGGGGAGGCTGGGCAGAGCCACGGTAGCAGGAAAGAGAACGTCCTGATGAGGAACAGCGGGTTGGCCCGTTGGACCGGAGTGGAGAGCGTGTCAGAGGGAAGGGCTGGGTATGAAGCCCAGAGAGGGGCTGCAGGGCGGATGGTGAAGGTCTGCTAACTAAGCCCAGGGCTCTCCCGAAGGGGAATGACCTGCTCAGGCAGCTGTGGAGGGAAGGCAGGTAGAGAACCAGGAAAAAATCAGTTTGCAAATGCGAATAACTCCCCGTAATTTATTGCTGATTTGGGGGCTGCCTTGGTCCACCTTCATCCTCCTGGTCCAGTCCCTCTGGCCCGGCTGAGGGTTCTAGGAACTTGGGTGCCGGCTCCTCCCCACTCTTTTGAAGAAGGGAGAGGGTTGAGGGGGTTGCTTAAGGTGGCTCTTCCCTATTTCCCGGATGGGGGTGACGCAGGGTCTGCACCAAGAGGAAGTCTTCAGGCCAGCCACGATGGCAGAACTGTAGGGAGCCTCATCGGGCTCGCAGGTTTGGGAGACAGGAACCGCAAACACCCCTTGCAAGGCCACGGCTGTGGTTGGCTCGTCCCGAAGGAAGGCTTCGACCCAGATCTCCAGAACCAGGGGCTGGGGCAGGGGCCATTGGGGCCGCTGCTGTTGGGTCCTTGGTGATGTCATCTGCCAGCCCCGGCAGAAGGGTAGAGCAGGCCAGACGGTGGCCAGAGCCCTTGCAGCTGCCCCAGTCTATCATTTGTGACTTATGCTGGAGGAAGTAGCTGGAAGGTGATTAGGACAGCCGGGGCAGGTGTTCTGGGGGAGGGGCGAGGGAGCATGGGCTGTTATGCCACCCTCTGCTGGGGGGGGGGGGGACAAGAAGAGTCAGCTGTGGTCCCTCAGCATGATGTCAGCCGTCCCTGGGTCAGGCCGGAGTGACAGGAGCAGCGGGGAGGGGGAGGGATGTGCTAGCCAGCTCCCTGAGAGACGGAGAGAGAGCGGTCTGGCTGACCTCTTCCCTTCCTGGAGCTTCTAGCACAAAAGCCACGGACAAGAAGAGGGGGGAGTGGGCCGACAGCCTGGCTGGCTCCTTGCCAGGGCGACCACCCTGCCTGCTTCTCACTTAGCCTTGTCTTTGGAGGCTTATGGCGCTTGGGGACACGGTGCCACGTGTTTGGCACGGAGTCGGGCCTGCATTTAACCTTTCAATTCCATCAAACTTCCAGGGTGAGGAAACGCTACGAGCCAGTGGACCTTGACGGTCACTCCCATTCTGAGAGCCTACTGTGTGTCCGGCACTACTGTGCCAACGTCACAGAGTGAAAGACTGTAAAAAAACATGGAAAAAACCAATGCCTGAGAACTCCTAGTCTGGGGGGGAGGGGCAGTGTGCAAACAGCCAGGGATACACAAGCTCTGGGGGGGAGGAGGAGAGAGAGAGAAAGGGAGACAGAGACAGAGACAGAGAGACAGAGAGAGGAAGGGAGGGAGGGAGAGGAAGAGAGGGAGAAGAAGAGAAGGGAGAGACTATCCATTGGCTGAGGAAGGAGCATGGCATGGTGTTTGACGGAGTAAATGGAGTTCTTGTTTGAAGTCCTAGAATCTGGGTTAGGAGCTACTTTTGTGACCTTGGAAAAGTCCCCTTACCGCCTCCTATCTGCTCTGTAGAATGAGGGGTTTGGACAGGGCGGCCTCTTGGGGTGCCCTGTGTAACCATACATGTTTATGGTCTTAAGTCACCTTAGTGTTTGTGGGCCTCAGTTTCCTGGTCTGTGCAATAAGGAAGTCTCTGGGCTCTTGCCCATTGGGGTGGTCTGTGCCCAAGGACAACCTTGGGAGATGGCGGGAGCTGGGCCTGTCATTTTAGAATATCAGCTGATCCCTGAATATTGAGCGGGCAGAAATATCCCCACTAGGGGCTATCTATAGCCTAATTTGGGGCTGGGGTTACGCAGTGCCTGACACATAGTAGGTGCCTAATAAATGCTGGGGTGGGGAGAAAGGTGGCAGATCTCGGGGTCTCCTTGGTGACTGAGCTGTGTCTTCCACCAGAGCCAGTCGTGGCTCCTGCAGACTCTGTCATCTGTGCCTGCCATTGTCCTGCCCCCCAGGGGCGAGCCAGTCTCTTGAGTGTGGAGCCCAGGTGAGATGCAGAGGCAGCTCAGGGGGACAAGACAAGAGGTGAGCTCTCCGGTTGCTTTCCCACAAAGACTAGTCCTGGGTCTGGGATCTCAGAGGCCATCTAGCCCAATACGCTCATTGTACAGATTGGGAAACTGAGGCCCAGGGAGACCTATTCCAGGGCATTTAACAAGTGGCTGAGCTGGGACTGGAAGGCAGAGCTCCCCATGCCTTACAGTTTAGAAAGCAGGTTCTGTGGAGATAACAGGGGCTTCTCTTAGGTGGTTTTATGTGTAGGGGGAGGGGGGCTAAACGCTGAGATGGTGGTTGAAGCTGTGAGCCAAGTCGGTGGCTGCTTGGCAAATGGCTGCTTCTGCACATATTCTTCCACTTGGTTCAGATGATTCCCCACCCCCTGTAGCCTCTGCAGCCTCGCAGGCCCTGTGGAGGCACAAGGAAGCTGGCATCGCGAAGTCCCTGGGGAGATGGGCCTTCCTGGTTCTGGGCGAGGCTGGTTTTACGGTTGCTGCTGTTTGTTTGTCTGAATTGGGGGGGGGGTCGGCTCTGCTTTAGGGCTGATCATCGGTTTGGGTGCTGGGGAAGGAGAGCATGGACTCCTCCACATTCTGTATATGAATTTCTGTTGGAAAGCCCTGAGAGTGGCTGAGCTTGCCCAGTGCCTGGCACTGGAGCAGTGGCTGGCTGGTCCGAACGGAATCGAAGGGCTTCCGTCAGACATTTTGCCTTTCCTTTTGTAGCAGAAGGAGAGGGGAGAGGGTGAGGGAGAGAGAGAAGGGAAAGGAAGGGGGGAAGAGAGAAAGTGTGAGGAAGGAGGGGAAGAAAGAAGGAGAAAAAGGGAGGAGAAAAGAGAGAGACAGAAAAAATAGAGACAGAAAGAGAAAGAGACACAGAAACAGAGAGACACAGAGGGAGAGGGAGAGACAGATTCAGAGAGATTGACTGAGAGAAGCAGAGAGAGAGAGAGAGACAGAAAAAATAAGAGACAGAAAGAGAGAGACACAGAGAGAGACATAGAAGGAGAGACAGATTCAGAGAGAGAGATTTACCGAGACAGACAGAAGCAAAGACAGATATTCAGAGAAAGAGACGAGGAGACACAGCGAGAGAACACAAGCGTTGCCAGCCCAGGGCTCTTACCTCTGGGACAGCCAGTGTCACAGGATTCTCTGACCCTTAGCATCCATCCTAGCTGTGTGTTCCTGGGCTAGTCATTTTACCTCTTTGAAATGCAGCTTCCTCATTTGTAAAATGGAGGCAACAATAGCACCCACTTCACTATGAGTGAAAGTGGAAAGCACTTTGCCAGCTTGAAAATGGAACGTGACTGCCAGCTGTTGTAAAGGACATCGAGCCATGGCAAAGAAAGTGGTGAATTGGGTGCCAAATCTCACTTTTTGAGTAGGGACGCAGCCCCATATGAAAGGAATCCCCACAACCCAGATTCCGGTTTTACCTCTTACACTTAGTAGTTGTGTAACCATGGGAAAGGCAGTTTTCTGCGTTTTAATATTCTCATCTGTAAAATGGGAATGACGTTATCTCAAAGGAGGTCGTTGAAAGCAGTAGCTAAGAGTGTGCATGAATAGAACTCTGTAAGTTTTGCACGTGTTATCTTGTAATTGTCATATCTTCACAACCCTTGGGAGGATATCTCCATTATCTAATATTCTTTTTATTAACTCCATTTTGCAAATGGAGAAACTGAGGCACAGGTTAAGTGGCTTGCTCAGGATCATTGTATCTGAGGCAAGATTTGAATCCAGGTCTTTCTGACTCCCAGACTTACACTCTACCCACCGTTCTACTCTGCCTCATAAATGTCAGCTGTTGGTCCCCTAAGTGGAAAGAAAGGCAGCATGGGATAGTTGAATGGTTTCCAGTGTTTTCAAGGGGAAAAAGTTCATACCCCACTGACAATATTCTAAAATTATTTTTTGCTTAAGACACTATTGACTATTTGTAGTACAAACACCTCAGACCATCAAGGGTTTTTCAGAATACTAAATGGAGACCAGTCTGTCAGTACTGCCATGTCAGGCTTGGGGCTAACCCCCCAAGCTACAAAAAGAGGCAAAAGCAGCTGTTTACTTCAAGAAGCTTACAGTCTGTATGGGGAAGATGACACATGAAGAAATAAACAAGCCATATATAGGATAAATAGAAATAATTAACAGAGGAAAAGCCCTAGAATGAAGAAAGATTGGTGAGTGTGGGGGGAGGGGAGGTTAAAGAGAGGTATTCTTAAAGCTAAGAAGACCTGAATTCGAGTCCTGCTTCTGACAGGCATTCATTCAACTGCCTTAATCCTCTGGCAACTCTTTCAAGACTAGAGGGTGCCAACCTGCATGGAAGAGGGGCTTCGTCGTCCTCTGTACCAAGTCCTAGGCTGTGCCACAGCCTGATACATAGAGCAGTCTGGAGTGGAGGCAGCCTCCAAGTTAGTTGAGGCCTTTCCAAATGGGTGAAGGCTGCCGTGCCCTCCCACGAGAGCTTTGTGAACCACCCTCGGCCATCCTCCTGTCTTAGCAGGTGCCAGCCAACAGGCTGGTTTTGACTCCTCAGGAACTCGGGTCTGTAAAGTACTGCTGGAGTCAGGAGCCAGACTCTCGGTAAATATTTACTCTGGGGACTGCTATTCCACTCTCTGAATATCTCCCTGGCTGCCTGCGTCCTTGCCTTGTGTTCCTTCTCCTGAGCTCTCCTCCGCCCATTCTGCTCGGTGGAGTCCTTGTGGCCTCTTCTAGCCTCCCTTGCCGGTCTCTACCCAACAGCCCTGAGGCCAGGGGGCAAATGGCCTGCCCTAGTGCAGTGAGAGCTCTGGACCAGAACAGATCCCAGGCTGATTTCCCCGAGGCCTTGGACCCTGCCATGCTTACCCCAGAACTAGCAAAGTGGGCCTTCCGGCTGCCTCTCTATAATTTATTCACACCCAGAACAGATATAACACATACGTGTCTGGTGTGTGTATATATGCATCTCCATCTTTATCTAGATTTATTTATAACTTTATACAAGTGTATATTTTTATTTCTAGATATGTGCGTGTCTATAATATATAACATATTATATAATTATCTATTATATATGAGACAATAATTGAGAGTCTTTGCAGTCTAGTCAGCCAACAAGAATTTATTAGGTGCTTACCGGGTACCAGGCACTATGCTAAGCCCCAGGGAACACAAAGAAAGGCACAGAGAGTTCCTCCTGTACTAATGGGGGAGAGAGGCCTCAAACAGCTGTGTACAGCAAAGATACACACACATTCAGAATTGATAATTTAGGAAATGGAGCAGCCGGGCCCAGTTCCTCGGGTGCTGATGGGGAAAGATTACTCTTGGCAGGAGGAAACAGGGTAGCAATCCCACTTTAATTAAACAAAGAGCCATGGGGACAGAAAGCACAGAAAAGAGAGACAAGTGGTAAAAAGTATTACAAAGGCAGATAACGGAGGGACAGGATGGGGTGGGGTGGGAAGGCTGGCAGGGACGGGGAAGGGCATGGGCAGAGGGGAGAGACAGAAGGGAGAAGCATTCCAGTGACCTTGGAGCTCTGGGGAGAGGTTGGAAGGGGGAGGGGAACAGGCCAGGGAAAAGGCTCCTTGTAGAAAGTAGGAGTTTGAAATCTCATTTCATAGGGGTTTGTGGGAAAAGACCCAGTCCTATCTGTGCCATTTGGGGCTTAGTTTAACATGCATCTCAGTCACTGGTGAAACTCTCCAGCCTCCTCTCCATTGTCAGCACGCTTTCGATGTTCTGTCGGTCTGTCTGCAGCTGGCCTGGGCTGGATCGGGTTTGGAATTCACAGAGCACAGGAACGGAACCTCGACAGGCAGAGAGCCTAGTTACTTTCCCCCGAGTCAGCACATATTGCTAGGATGCGAATGTTGGTCAATATAGGATCCCATTTGTAAATGGCCTGATCTCTGGGACAGTCTGTATGAGGCTGCTGGGTCCCCTTTGCAATCGGATTTCCTCCCATTGCCCCTTTATGTGGCTACCTAGAAAACTTATTTTACTGACTAGAAGTAGAGGGATGGTGAGAACGAAGATTGGCTCCCTTACACACACACACACACACTCACACACACACACACACACACACTGTTAGGCTAGGGGTAGGGGGTAGAAGGGAGGATGGGATAGGGCAGGCCTCCTGCTGAAGATGGAATTTGAACAGAGTGTTTAAAAGAATCCAGGAGTTGAAAGGGAAGAAGGGTATTCCAGGCAGGGAGCCCGTTTGCAAAGGTATAGAATTGGGAAATTGAGCATCCTGTGTGAGGCAGACCAGGGGAGCCGAATCAGAAAGTAGAAGAAAACTGGGTAGGAAGAATAGGAAGGGGAGGCTGGGAAGGGCTTAAAAAAAAAAAGTCAGAGAGCATTTTATACAATTAAACGAGCTCTAGATTTGAAATCCAAGGGATCTGAGCTGGAGCCCCTGGAGCCGATTCTTAAATTTTCAACATGAGCATTTCCTCCAGCTCAGGGCCTGATTTGTTGTTCTGATTGTCTAGTCTTTAAAAAGTGACGGAGAAAACATTAAAGATGAATTGTCACACATTTCCCCCCTTTTCAGAGAGTTTGTTGTTAAATATTTCCCAGCACCTCCTGGGCGAGTTGGAATCCCAGATCCACTACTTATTAGCCATGTAATCCCGGACTTGTTGTTTAGCTGAACCCCTGCAGGCTACTTTTTCCCCATTTGTAGAACGAAGGGGGTGGGACTCAGTGGACCTCCGAGGTCCCTTCTAGCTCTCAATCTGTGACCCTGTGAATCATTTTCTCAGCAGCCGCTGGGGCAGTGGAGAGCAGCAAACGTCTGATAGAGCTTCCTGTATGTAGGTCAGTGTGCTAGGCTGGTGAGGAAACAAAGTGTCTAGAAACGTTTCTACTTTCCAGTTGAGTTGGGGAGGAGAGAGAGAGACAAGAGGGATCAGTGATACAAGGTAGCCTGCTTAAGTATGAAACCACAGGCAAAGCTGAGCTTTGGAAGCTCCAGAAGAGGAAGAAATTCAAGGACTCAAGATCCAGAACTAGGCAGCAGTCAGTGAGCATGCATTGATTAAGCTCCTACTGTGTGCTAGACATTGTGCTAAGTACTGGGAATACAAAGAAAGGCACAAGCTAGACCCTGCTCTCCGGGAGCTCCATTGAAGGGGGGAGGTGACCCCTCCCCAAATAAGGATAAATTGGGAGGCAGTCTGTGGAGGAAAGTCAGCAAGCTGGAACAGGCCAAGGAAAAGGCTCCTTGTAGAAGGTAGGTACTTTACCAGTAGGCATGGTAAAAGGAGGGCAATTTATAGGTCAAAGAGGAGAAATGTAATGGCAACCAGGAAGAATTTTATTGAGAATAGGAGTCGGGCACAGCCGAGGGGATCGAACCCGCATTTGTAGGGGCTAGATTTTTCTAGGTATAGCGTTCAGCTAGGTGGCCATCCAGACCATTTATGGTAAGGAAATTAAGACCCGCTTGCCTACAATCACATAGTAGGACATTCATTCTAGGAAGAAATAGAATGTAACCAAAGACATGGCACCTGGCACATAGTAGGTGCTCAGTAAATGCTCATTAAGTGATTGGCTCCAAGAGAGGGGAAACAGACTTGTGATTTCATTGACATAGGGAATTCCCAACAGGCAGTCTTGCTCTTCCTATGCAGGCTAGCACTCGCTCTAAAATTTGGCCATCTTATGGAGTTACCTGGGGCATTGAGAGTTAAGTAATTTTCCCAGTCACCCAACCTCTCCAGGACATGAATCCAGAGGCTGGCTGGCTGTTTCCTCCTCTGAGAAATGAGGGGTTCAAATAAAATCCCTTATTTGGACCCCAAGGTTTCTTCCAATTCCAGGATTTGCAATCTTAATGATCCCATATGACACCACCTCCCAAGAGGATTATCTAGACCATTAGTCCTCAAACTTTTAAAATAGGGGGCCAGTTCACTGTCCCTCAGACTGTTGGAGGGCCAGACTATAGTAAAACAAAAACTCACACTCTGTCTCCACTCCTCAGCCCATTTGTCATAACCCGGCGGGGGCATAAACGTCCTCAGCGGGCCACATCTGGCCCGCAGGCTGTAGTTTGAGAACTCCTGATCTAGAATATATCATCAGTAGATTAGGTCCCTCTGGGACTAAAGGTTTGTCCAGTTGGTGTCCATGGCTCTTTCTCTTCAGTTATCCTCTCTGCACAGATGATGCCCAGATATATGTCTCTAGCCCCAAACTTCTACTCTGGCTTGATGATCTGCCATTTTCTCAAGTGAAATAGGCACAAAGCTGACTCATCTCCCTCCCCAGTCCCCTCCCTTAAACCTTCCTCTCTAATGGCTGTTTCTTTTTTGAGGGCACCCTCACCCTCCCAGGCTGCCCCTCTCCAGATATACTCATCTCCAACTTCTCTGTCGCTTAGCTCTTGTATATGATTGGTCGCCCAGTCTTGTCAATCTCTTCTCTTGATTCCTTTCCCTCCTGTACTGATTGTGGCATCTGTAGTTTAGGCTTTCAACTCTTCTCACCAGAACTGTCTCTTGTGTCTCCTTCCATTCCATTCTAAACTGTGCTTTCCTCATGCCAGTAGGATGTGTGTGTGTGTGTGTGTGTGTGTGAGAGAGAGAGAGAGAGAGAGAGAGAGAGAGAGAGAGAGAGAGAGAGAGAGAGAGACAGAGACAGAGACAGAGACAGAGACAGAGACAGAGAGAAGGAGAGAGAGAGAGAGGGAGAGAAAGAGAGAAGGAGAGAGAGAGAGAGAGAGAGAGAGAGAGAGAGAGAGAGAGAGAGAGAGAGAGAGAGAGAGAGAGAGAGAGAAGGAGACAGAGAGAGAGAGAGAGAGATAGAGAGAGAGAGACACAGAGAGAGAGACAGAGGGAGGGAGGGAGGGAGGGAGGATTTTGTCTCCCTTCATCTGTCCTTTTAAAGGCATAGGACTGTTCTGCTTTTTTTGTGTACCTCCATATATATAGTAGGTGCTTAATAAATGTTCATTGATTGATTGATTGTTGCACTGTTCTGATCACATCCCAGCCAGACTCAAAAGCCTTCATTCGCCTCATTGCAATAAAATAAAGTATAAACCCATGGGCCTGAGATATTCCTGGTCTTTCTCAGCTTTGCTTCTTGCATATAGTAAAACCCCTGGCAAATCCCTTTGGAATTAAATAAAGTTTGAGCCAGATTGGGACATACCTTAAATACCAAGCTAAAGAAAAAGTTTGGACTTTGTCCTGAGAGCAGTGGGGAACCAGGGAAGGTTTTTGAGTAGGGGGCGAAACATATGCTGCTGGCTGTTTATTATTTTTAGAAATGGATTTGAAGAATTTTCACATCACCTCTATTTTCCCCAAATAGTGATAGAAAAGAACTGGTACTTTATCTCTTGCTACAAAAAATAAGAAAGGAAAAGTGGGGAAAACTAAATAATAAAGTTAACAATACCACATTAACCAGATCCTATAATATATACAGTCTTCTATACCCATAGTCCCTCAATTCTGTAAGAACAGGAGGGAAGCAAATTCTCATATTTTTTGTTCAGAAATAAGGTTGGTCATTATAATTATATAGTGGTCAACTTAATTTTTGTTTTCTTTTGCCTTTTTGTGGTCATCATACTTATAAGTTTCCTGGGTCTTCTTCCTTCATTTTTTCCTTTTATTTTTCAATGAATAAATGTGTATTTTTTTCTACCACACCCCCTCCCCTAGTTTTAAAAAAATTCTTTTATACAGTCAAGGAAACCAATTGTTTTTTTTCCTTTTTTGCTTTCTTTTTTTTTGGTTATACATGTACATTAATTTTTTTCAAAATTCACATTTCTTTATGAGTCATGTTGAGAGACAAAAAATCAGAACAAAAGGGGAAAACCACAAGAGGAAAAAAAAAACAAGAAAAAGGAAAAAAAGTGAACATAGCATATGTCGATTTACATTCACTCTCCATAGCTCTCTCTTTGGATGCAGATGGCATTTTCTATTCAACGCTTTTTGCAATTGCCTTGGATCATTGAACTGTTGAGAGGAACCAAGGTTTTCATAGTTGATCATTGCACAATCCTGCTGTTAGTGTGTACAATGTATTCCTGATTCTGTTTGTTTCGCTCGGTGTCAGTTTGTGAGGAAAACAAATTTCCATGCCGTCCATGTATTTTGAATCCTGACTCCATACCCCTCTGGCAGGAGATGGGTAGCCTTCCTCCATGATGGATTCTCTGGAATCCTGGATTCCAGATTATTGCTTAGACCAGAGTCCTTAAATCTTTTGAAGTTATTTATCTTTATGGTGTTGTTATGAATTATTTCTGGTTCTGCTCCCTTCACTTTACTTCAGTTCATATATATTTTCTCTCCAAACCTGTCCCTTTCACCATTTCATATAACCCAATAATAATCCCTTCCATTATGTGGCATTATTTGTCAAGCTTTTAACTCGATTGATGGACACCTTCTGGTTTCCACTTTTTTGTCAGTACAAAAAGATTTGCTATAAATGCTTTTATACATCCAGGTGCTTACTTTGAGTCAGTTCATGAAGGTTTCCATTGTTCTCTGGATCTTCATGTTTTATCTTTTTTCAGTAATATTCATTCCATTCATTATTAGTTTCGCCATGCCTCTGTGGAGGGGCATCTCCTTTGGCGGCAGTCCTTTGCTACCACAAAAGGAGGCTGGTGTCTTAAACCTGCTGACATTGTGTATGATGTTTTGTAATGGAGAGATTGCAGTCCCAAAACGGGTAAAACAAGCTGGATGTAACAGTGACTCATGATTTTCTATTTAAGTTCTTTTTCTTTGGATGAGGTCTGTTGGTGGTTGTTAAGTTCAGAATGACAGAAACCAAAATTATGTTTTGTTCTGTTTTGTTTTAATTTTTTTATTTATTAATTTTATAATTATAACTTTTCTTTGACAGTACATATGCATAGGTAATTTTTTTTTTTACAACATTATCCCTTGCACTCACTTCTGTTCCAAATTTTCCCCTCCTTCCCTCCACCCCCTTCCCTAGATGGCAGGCATTCTCATACATATTAAATATGTAATAGTATATCCTAGATACAATATATGTGTGCAGAACTGAATTTTTTGTTGTTGTTGCAAAGGAAAAATTATGTTTTTTTAAAAAAAGTTATTGTAGCATTATCCGGCTATTATCAGGCAGTAAGGTTAGTGATGAGAGGAAAAGGCAGTGGTGAGTATCACTATGAAGGAAGAATCTCAGGCTCGTATGAGGGAGAGGGGGATTTGAGGAATTGAATCCTCCTGACTGAGAGAATGTTTGATGCCATTAACAGAAATCAGAGAGTTAGGACAAGGACAAGGAGGTGGTTTGGATCGCTTTTTTTGGGGGGGAGGCAGGGGGCTCAGGAAATGCTGGTGTATAGTTACAGGGAGGGTTTTCAGAGTGTTGCTGACTCTTTGGTGGTGAAGTAGGGAGTTAGTATTGATCTTGGTTGCCATATGTTAAGTGTCTCTGTGAACACCCCCATTGATATTGTCTCAAAGAGACATTACGGTACAGTGAGAAATGTTTGGAGTTGGGGGATTTGCTCTGCTCCTTGTTAGCTGTGTCATGACATTGAGCATATCACTTAACCACTGTGACCTTGGTTTTCTCAACTTGAAAATGTGGGGTTTGGATTAAGTGGAATTCAAGTTCCCTTAAAGCTCCTTTTAATCTCATAAGACGCTTGTCCGTGTTCTAAAGATTCACTAATAATGGAAACAGATCAATCAAAAAATATTTAATATGTACCTACTGTGTGCTAAGCACTGGTCAATGCAAATCAGTCAAGAAATGCTGGTGTTGTGATCAGAGACCTGGTCTTAGGAAGCCCCAGTTTCCCTTTCCCAAGTTTCCACCTCAAAGACTTGGTTGCCAGGTTACAAAATCACTTGTTCACGATACCTTCTTCTCCTCAAAAGCTTCTTTTCGAATGAAATACTGAAGGGCCTTTCCTCTCACTAGTCAATGGGCTAACTGTGCCCAAACAGCTGACTTTGATGTGACTCTTATGTTAATAATCATCAGCCATTTCCTGTCTGTTAACTCAGAGTTAGTTTCATTTTTGTTCTGTTTGGTTTCTCTCCTGGAAAAAAGTATTCATGCTCTATGAGGCCATTGGGTAGTTTTTAAACCTTTGCTTTCTTTTATTTCTCAAAATACATTTTCTGAAAGACTTTGTCCCCATCTTTTACATTCCCCTTCTCATGGAAAGTCAAAGAATATGTTCAGTCATTTCAGTCATGGATCACATTTCGTGACCCCCATTGGGGTTTTCTTGGCAGTGGCACTGGAGTGGGTTTACCATTTCCTTCTCCAGGATGAGGAGACTGATGGATTTGACAGATTAGGAAACTGAGGCAAACAGGGTGAAGTGACTTGCCCAGGGTACCACAGCCAGGAAGTGTCTAAGGCTGGAATTGAACTCACATCTACCTGACTCCAGGCCCAAGCCTCTATCTAGGAAGGTGGATTTCATAGAATTGCTCTGATCCCTGTTCCCCAATAGATGTTGATGATTGAGCTGTGGTTATCTCTGCTGTGGTGTTTTTGTTCATGCTCATCAGAGGGTGAAAGTTAGTCAAATGTCCCACGAAGTTGTGCTTCCTGCTGTCTGGTTTACACCTCGGATTGATTCTTTTACTCAGAGTTTATCCCACTTGAGAAAGTATGGCCCGGCACATCCTTGTATCCACATAAATAGGGATAGATGGGTATACGACACTCCGCCTATATTCCTAATGAGAATTTTGGTACTGATGCTGTTTGTTCTTAAAAAGTATCCCAGTTTATTGGACCATGATGTCAGATGGAGCGCACGTAGAATTTAATATGACCCGGAAGCCAGAGCGTCGGCTCAGGGTCAGCAAGACTTGGCTTCCAGTCCAGACAGACTCTTGCTGCATGTTGGCAAGGGGGTGGGGGTGGTGAATATTCCTCATCCAGGTGGTCTTTAAATCATGGAAATCACAGATCCCTCCCCTCTCCCTGTGCTCTGCTTAACGTGCTCATAGCATATGGAATCAGGAGCTCCAGCCTCAGTCCAGCTCCCTCTCTGTCCTTGTCAGCTTAGAGAACTGCCTAGAGCTCTGAAAAGTGCCTAGTGCCCAGTTAGTACTAGGAGATCTCAGACCAAGACTCGAACTCAGGTCTTCCAAGCTCAGGCCCTCTTTTAGCCTCCATATATACCTTGCTTTTCATAAAATGGCTAAACAGTGGGTTGTTCATACTGTTTTCCCACCAGCATCCGGAAATAGAAGAGCGTCTCCTAGGATTAAGAATTATTTAAAAATTTTTCATTGTTTCATGGGTTGCCATGGGAGAAGAATCCATTATACCATGGCCAGCCTACTGGTGGTAAATGTCACCATACTTAGAATGAGAACTGGCTCCCTGCCTGCCTTAGTTATAACTGAATCACGTTTCCTGGGCAAAGCATCAGAGCTCAGCCAGGGATCAATGGCCCAGGTGGCTCAGTAGCTACAACACTAGGCCTAGAATCAGGAAGAGCGACTTCAAATTTGGCTTCAGGTACTTACTGGGTGACCTTAGAGAAGTTGATCTCTATTTGCCTCAGTCTCCTCATTTGTAAAATGGGGGTAGTGAGAGCACTTGACCTCTTAGAGTTGTTGTGAGGATCAAATGAGATCATCACTGTAAAGCACTTAGCACACATAAGTGCTGGTCATGATGAAAACTGTGACAATGAAGATATATTCAGTGTAATAACATAACAATAATGATAGTGGCAAGGATTGTCAGGTTTGGCCACAGGCTTGATTAGTGCTACTTCTGACAACAGGAACAGTGAGAGTAATAATAGGCTGGAGGAGCAGTCAGATTTTTTGATTTATCCACAGGTTTAATGGTGGAAGTTGAATGGAGCCAAAGCTAGAGTCTTGTCAATTTCCAGAGAAGAAGGTCATTTTGGAAGATGGGAGAGGGGTTAGTTGTGGGAGTCACGAAGAAGGAATATGACTCTTGGGGAGGGTCTAGTGACACTGTCCACCTGGGGTGGACCCTTGAGAGACCCTGTGGTTGTTTCTTGGGATGAGCCAGGGATTTGGGTTTTCCAAGGGCAGGTCACTCTTCTCTCCCACTCTGTAAAGTATAAATTCTTAAGCCAGGGTTCATAAACTTTAAAAGAAAATTCTTTTATTATTTATTATTATTATTATCTTGATAACCATATTCCAATAGAATTGCTTCTTTTTGTAATCTTGTATGTTTTATTTTATGCATTTTAAAACATAATTCTAAGAAGGGCCTGTGATCTTCTCTAAACTTGACTTCCAGAGGGATCCCGGGCACAAAAAGAATCCAGACTCCCCCCCCATTTTGAGAGTCTAGAGTCCCAGCAATAGCTCTTACTATTAAGTATTCTGCCCCTGCATTTCCCTGACTAGGAAAGCCAGGATCACAAGGTACAGTTGAGATGTGCACATCTCAAAGGCTCTTAGTGCAAGAGCTGGGAGGAGCCTCAGGCCTTGTTTCCCAGATGACGAACCTAAGGCCCCATGAGCTTAAATTTCTCTGAGGCCATATAGCAAAGGCATAATTTGAATCTGGATCCTCGGGCTATAAATTCAGAGTTTTTTTCCTCTCCTGTGCTGAGTGGTAATATCCCCCTAGAGAATCATCCCAGTGAGATAAAGATGTGAAAATAAAATACCGATTACAGGCAACCTAAAAGTTACATTTGGAAAAGGAAGTCTTTAAAAAAGAAATTAGTTGAATCACAAGGTCTTTTAATCCTTGCTGATGCACAGAGTTGCTATTCTCTTCCCAAATCTGCTCATTCCACTAGCACCCAGATGCCTTAGTTTCCCCAGAATAACAAGTGTCAATGTGCCAGTCCCTCTTTCAAACAGCAGGTGGGGGGGGGGGGTTGCATCAGCCTTCTCTGGGCCTCCCTCGGTTTCTTCATCTGTGAAATAAGAGATTCCAGCTAAATAAACCTCATCTACCTCTAAATCCTATGGCTCAGTGACCATGTTTCTTAATTCTCTAATTTCCTTCTCCTCTTTGTAGAGTAACTTATTCTAGATCCAAATCTTGTGTCTAAGGTAGGATTTGAATTCACATCTTCCTGACTCCAAGCCTAACACTCTATGACATCATATTGCCTGAATTCAGGTGATATCATTACCTTGGACAGAACATTCCCAATTGGGAATAGTTAATGACCCCTGGCTGGATCCTGGCCCTTAAACTAGCTCAAATACGCAGTCCCTAAGATTCTGATTATTGTCATATTGTTATTAACAACAGCAATTAATCTAGATTTTTTAAACTCAATGCCTTCACTTGTAAAATGAAGAGATTAAGCTGGTTTAAGGTCAACAAACTGCAGAATTAGAATCTACTCTTGGCTCTTGGGGCCACAAAACCAAGCTTGAGGGGGCCATAGTTTGCTGATCTTTAGATTAAGCAAATTCAACCATCTCTTACTTTGTGGGCTTGGGATCCCCATTTTATAGAGGTAGAAACTGAGACTTTACAAAAGTGAGGTGCCCTGGCCTGGATTAGTTAATACTGCTTTATCATTGCTCCTTTTTTTTTTTTTTTTTTTTTTTTTTTTTTAAACTTCAGTAGTTGATGATAAAGTCCAGGTCCTTCAAAGCAGAGTCTTGAAAACTCTGGCATCAGCTTGGGAATGGAACCATAGTGGTGTGAGGATTCTGTGAGAAATCAAGGAGGGCTGGCTGTGGATCCTTGGAGCGGGACATCCCGAGGAATCAGCCTGGGGAAAACTGACTTTTTTAACCTTTCTACTCATGAACCGACTTGTTTTTTCTCCCCTCAGGTGGAGGCAGGGAAAGGACTGGAAATGAGGAAGCTGGTTCTCTCAGGCTTCCTGGCCAGTGAGGAGATCTATATCAACCAGCTGGAAGCGTTGCTGCTGGTGAGTACACCCGGGGTCCTCTGGCCCCTCTGCGGTCAGATTGCGTCACTTTGCTTTGGGAAATAGAATGTGGAGTTAAGAGGGGCGAAGGAGGGAGCAAGGGTATGTCTGCACCTGGGAGTTGCCCCCATGCTTTGCCCGACTGGCCGGTTCTAAGCACACCCCCAGGATGAGCTTGTTCCTCATATGCCCCATGCTCTTGTTACCCCCAGCCAAAGATTCCAAGCTCTTCTTTGATTAAAGGAAGAAGGGTAGATAGCCTGTAGCCCAGTCCCTCTCTCTGAGCAGGAGGCCATTCAGCAGATGTCCAAGCCCCATCCTGGGCTTCTGCAAGTCTGCCTGGCTGCCTTTTCCTTCCCCACCTACCCAGTACCCCCTGGGACTTTAGGCAAATGACTTCATCTCTAAGTGCCTTCACATCCTCATCCCTAAATGGGTATGTTGCCTGCTCTCACCCCATCTGGTGGCTGAGTCGATAATTAGAAGAGCCTTTTAAGAAGTTACAAGCACCATCCTAATTTGTTTTTTGTACTGGGCCAGTGATTTCATTGGAAGTGCCTTCCCTGTGAGCTGCTCCCTCTGTCACTGAATGACAGCATCGGAGTTTAGAGCATTTCCCAGAGCCCCTTGGGGCTTAGCAGCTTGGCCCGGGCAGCCAGGGCCGGCTCACCATCCACAGCACCACCCTGCCCAAACTGACAAATGGCGGTGTCCCCAAACAAGATGGATGCAGTATAGAATGGTGGAGACCAAGGTCATCCTCTGCTGCATCCTTCTCAGTGTAAGATATACAGTGATGACAAAAAGAATAGTGAGAATAAACAACAAATGCAGAAATAGACCGACAGATGTTGGTTCCTTATCGGGAGACAAAGCAGGCACTTGCTCTCTGGGTGGTAAAGATGAGGGAGCCCCGGGGGGCGCAGGAAGCGCTTGCTGCCCCCAGGCATGGCTGAGCTGGGTGGGGGAGCACAGCACAGAGGTGCTCGATGGCAGTTTTGTCAAATCTGCTCTTGGTTTGTGAGCCCAGTGACTTGTCTGAATGTCAGTTTGCCAGAAGGAATCTTAGAGCTTATTTTCATGAGATCATCTGCTTAAGGGCTTCTCAGAGGTCACTGAGTCCAACCTTCTCATTTTCTAAATGAGGAAATAAAGGTCACATGTCAAATGAACTTGGCCAGAGTCCTGAAGTTTTTTGTGTCCAAGGTAGAGTTTGAACCCAGACCTCCCAGAGTCCTAAGGCAAGGCCCTCAATTTCCTCATGCTGCTTAATCCATGGCAGTATAGAACTGGGAGGGATTGGGGCCCAAGTCCTTCATCTTAGAATTGGAGAAACCAAAGCAACATAGCACAGTAATAAAATCACTATCTCTGGAGTCAAAGGATCCGAATTCAAATCCTGCCATTTATGACTTGACTTACTACTTGAATGACCTTGTTATTTAAGCAAATGGGCCACACTGTTTAATATTATATAAGAGGAGAGAAGAGAAGGGGGAGAAGAGAGACAGAAAAGAGGGAGGAAGAAAAAGAAAAAGTGAGTTGTGGAGTTAATGGCTTCCGAAGTCCATCTCACTCAGATCTCTGACCCTGTGGCCGTTAGGAGTCACGCGGAGTCCCAGACTGAGAGCCAGGTTCTCTGGCTCCACGTCCATCACTCTCTCCTTTGATCTGTCAGTCTCAGACAACTTCTCTCAGAGTCCGTGGAGGCCAGCGTGGCTCTGTGCACAGGACCTTTGTCTGAAGGTTCCTTCTCTCTCCAAGGAGATCACTCTTGGGTCCTCTGCTGCCCCGCTCCCCCATGCTGACATGGCCTGTGCAGAGGTCGTGTTATTTCCTGTTTTCTCTACCTCACAGCTCCCTCCCTTTCCTCCCCTCTCTGGCCCCCAACAAGAGCCAGAGGCCACTGTCCTGGTTCATTTCAAGTGTCTTTGAAATGTCTCTAAGGGTCTCTCCCTATCTCTTCATCTCTTCCCTTCTCTCTGTGTGTCTCTATCTCTGTCTATCTCTCTTTGTGTCTCTCTGTGTCTCTTTCACACATAGACACACACACACACACACACACACACACACACACACACACACACACACACAAATGGCAAAGGTACTGGCTCCTGCTTCCTTCTCTCCGGCCCAGCCATCCCAGTGTCTGATTGCTTGGCTGTATCTGGGATAAAGGAAAGTGGGCAGTTGCCCGGTGGCTCCAGAAGTTCAGCCAGGATCCTCTGGCAGCCAGAGGAGCCCAAGGACGAGGCGGGGGGAAGGACTCAAAATTGAAATTGAAAATTCAAAATTGAAACCCTGATTGCCCACAGGGTTTGCATGTCATTGGCCAGCGTGGGAGGAAGGGATGCGTGTGTGTGGGTGGGTGTGTGTGTGTGTTTTCAAGGGGGAAGAAGGCCGGATCCCTCCACTGCCTTTTTTCCTCTGTCTTCTGTTTTTATTGTTTCCTCCAAACTCCCATCTATCTTCCTCCTCCCGGATGATTTGAATGTTCTTTTTTCGCTTCCTGATTATGAGAGTTCTCTCAGTGCCATTTGTGATTTGGTTGTGTGTGTGTGTGTGTGTGTGCGCGCACGCGCACATGTACAAACACACACACACACACACACACACACGTTCATGAGGAAACAAGTCCTTCCTTGTTTCTTTTCCCTGCCCTGGGGAGCAGGGGACTGGGGAATTGCTGGCTGTCTCAAGGATTAAGTAATCTTGTGCATCCCAGGTTCCTGTTGAGCTCTGGTTACAGACACCATGGGCCTGCCAGCCTGAATGCCAGTGTGTGCCCCAGCTGGGAGGGAGGGTGATGGCAGGGCCCAGCCTTGGTCTCATGGGTGAGGATGGGGCTGTGGAAACTTGGGCCTGGAACTAAGAAGTTCCAGTGGCTGCATTGTCTTGGAGAGCTGGAGGACCCTCCTAGGTCACCTCCATTCAGCCTCCCAACATCCTTGGGAAGAATCAGTCTGCAAACACTTATTAAAGTGCTCATTTTGTGCCAAGTACAAAACAGTCTCAAAGAACGTACATTCTGATGGAGTAAGAGCGTATAAATAAATAGGTATTTGCCCAGTACGTGGAGGGTAGTGTTCCAGGGCAAGGCTCTCGACAGCTCAGCCTGGAAAGGGCCTCCTCTAGGAGGAAAGAGCATCCCAGACACGGCGACAGCCAGCGTCCCTCCTGACAGAGAGACGGCAGATGGAAAGTCTTTTGTGAGAAGCAGCAAGAGGTCAGCAGGGCATATATTGTAGGGCAGGGAAAGAAGGGGAAGGAGTGAGGAATGGAGGAAAAGAGGGAGGAAAAGAGGAAGGGAGGGAGGGGGAGAGAAGTAGAGAGGGAAGGAAAGAGGAAGGAAGGAAGGGAAGGACATTACAGACATACTATTTTAGTTTGTAATATTATGTTATATATTAAGTGTTGTACGGTTATCAACTCATTTGATCCTCAGCCTGGGTTCCAAGCTCATTTTGCCTCTCTGGCCCTCAGTGTCTCCCTGCTCAGACTTGTGAGGGAGGCATTCCTTGCCCTTTCCCCTGCCTTGATGGGAAGCTGAAAGGGTCAGAGTGCCATGAGATCCTGGAAAGCTTAGAAGATGAAGAAGAAGCCCATCATGGCCCTTCTTTTTCCTTGTACCAATCAGTAATTGTTTTGGAAGCCCCAAGATGCACATGCCCACCCCACCCCACTTTGTAGGAGTGGGAGGTCCACAAATGGCCCACAGTATGCATAGTTTCAAACCTTTTCAATGTATTGATCAGTTATGAATTTTTCCCCTTTTTTGTCTTTAAAGATATTTGTTTTATGGGAGTGCTCTTAGATGGGGAAGGAATACTGAGGGAAATTATGATAGTTTTAAAAAGGGGGCATCTATAAAAACTTACTGTAAGAGAGAGAGGACAGAGACAGAAGACAGAGAGACAACAGACAGACAGACACCATATAGGACCTGGGTATACAAGGCAGTTGAGAGTTCTCTCCCTTCTAGCTCAAAAGGGGAACCATCTGGGGCCCCTGGAGCCCCTGCTCCTGCTTCCTTTGGCTGGAGAGCGACTAGCCTTGAGGTCTGCTCATGTGAACAGCAGCTGAGGCAGCCTCCACATCTTCCCCTTTCCCAGCAGCCTGGGGCGTCTATGAGGAACCAGGTCCTCCAGCCTGTCAGTGGGGTTGTGTGGAGAGACTTGGGGGAGCTTTGGGGGTGGGGTGTCTACATTCTCTCTTGTTTCCTACCCCATAGATGAGTGGCAAAGTCTCCCCCCACTCAGGTGGAAACCGAACTGAGTCTAGGGACTTAAACCATTAACTCCTCTTCTTGGCCCTTGCAATGACTCACTGAGTGACTTGAGGGAATCTCTTATTGGAGCCTGATAGTGGTTTCCTTTTTGTTCCCAAAAGAGAAAATGGCCTTGTGCGTACCGCCCCCCCAGCACCCCCACCGAGCGGTGTGGTCTGTATGAGCTCCCAGACCAGAGCCTTGTGACAAAACATATTGGCCCTGAGAGCTGTCTGTGTGTCTGTTTATCTGTGTGTCTGTATCTGTGTATCTGTGTGTGTGTGTGTGTGTGTGTGTGTGTGTGTGTGTGTGTGTGTGTGTAGTCTTTACCATTGTCATCATAGGTTCAGAAGTGCAAGGGAGACCCCAGGGATCATCTAGTATAATTCCTTCAATTTATGAACAAAGAAATTCAGCCTCTGAGTCACACTCATCTGAAATAGGATCCAAATGGAGGAGCCCCATCTGGTGTGACCTCCTCCTTTTATAGGCCTTGGAAAGGGTAAATGGTAAAACATGAACTTGGAGCCTTTGATTGGAAATTCATTCTTTCTTCTATAGCACAGTGCCTCGATGGGATAACCCCCTCTCATTCAGAGGGGCCTTAGAGGCTTTTATCTAGCCTTACCCCTCTGGTCCCCTTCTCCCCACATTTTTCAAATTGGGAAAATGAGAGTCTCTGACGGGGAAGGGCTTGCTTGCCCAAGGTTACCCAGGTATTAAGTGGCTTATCTGGGATTTGAACTCAGATCTTTTGACTTGATAAATGCTTATTAATTGATTGCTAAGTCTACTCTAATATGATGTCTTCCCTAACATGTGTAGGAATAAAACTTCCTCTTATTATTCACTGAATCAGAACTATAGAGCTTAAAGGGCTCTGGAGGCAGGCTGCCCCGAGTTCAAATCTGGCCTCAAATATTTACTAACTGTATTGTTCTGGAGAGGTCCCTGAATCTGTGTGTCTGAGTTTCCTCATCTGTAAAATGGGCATAATAACCTCATATACCTCCTTATCATGACAATCAAATGAGATATTTGCAAGGTGCTTAGCACAGCGCCTAGCACATGGTAGGTATTCTATAAATGATACCTTCATATTAATAAATAAGGAAAACTCACCTTCCTGATTTCAAATCTGGCTCAGACACTTCCTAGCTGTGTGATTCTGGGCTAATCACATAATGTAAAGTACAAGCTAGCTCCCTGGAGGGCCGCAGGGTCAGCCGGAGTCAGGATAAATCAAAGTCCTTGGTCTTTAGGGGGATAAGTGAAGGGGGCGTGGCTTGCCAAAGATGTATCCTGGATTCTGGAGTCCCGAGTCTCCAGCCTCTCTCCTCCTTGTCCTGTGGCCAAGTACCTCTGACTTCTCTCCCTCTATCCTCCAATCCTTGCCTATGATTATCTTACTACCAAACATTCAGCAAGCATCTATGGTGAGGAGAGCCATCATCCAAATACATGTTAATAGAGCCATTGTCTCACATCTAATAGGTAGCCTTAAGTGCTCTCTTGTCTGATTCAGAGTTTCAGCCTACATCTTAACTCTCTGTCAAATAAGATGGACAAGGAAATGGCAAACCAGTGCAGTGTCTTTACCAAGAAAACCCTAGATGGACCCAAAGAGTCGGACATGACGAAAAGTGACTAGAAGCAATAGCAGCAGCAGCAAATCTGACTCCTTCATTTTGCAAAGGAGGAAACTGAGGCCCTGGAGGGTCAAGTGATCCCCTCCCCCAAAATGATCACAACAATTCAATCCTGACCAGTTCCTCCACCCTCAGCTTCCCTTACAGTGCTAATTCCCAGCTCCAGGAGTTCAAGATTGCTTTATGGCTTTCACATTTCTTTAGATAAGATTCTGGAAAACACCTCCCCAGGGATGGGGGAGAAACCTGGGTGAGTCATCTGGGGAGCCTGGGGAAGCTGGAAGGGCTTGGAACCTGAACTCCTGCATTCTTGGAGTTCCCTGGTCTCCCTGGATTACTAGTCCAGAGGCAGAAGGGTCCTTCAGACAGGAAACAAGAACTTAAGGAAAGTGAGGGGGGGACAGACAGGAACCCCCTTAATGGCTGCTGGAATGAAGGCCAGAAAGATCTTAGCACTAGCAACAGTAGTAATAGTTGTGCTTGTTGTTAGTAGTTAATAGTAGTAGCAGTAGCAGCAGTAATAATGGTAGTGACAGCAGCTACAGCAGCAGGAGTGGGCCGCAGCAACTAGAAACAGCAAAAAACAGCAGCAGTAGCAGCCACAACAATAGAATGAGGAGGAGGAGATCACCCAGTGTGCACCTCTCTAATGCCCTGGGGCTGTACTGTGTCTTAACAGTTTTCTGTCACCTTATCTTTCTGCATGTCCTGGGAGCTCTATAATACACTGTTTTTTGAGCCCTCAATGCTCTTGTGCAATATAGATGTTTTGTTAGGTTCTTACTTAAGTGCTAAGTCGGCAATAAATGTTGATTGATTGCTGCTTATAGAATGTTAGAGCCTCAGCACAGGGACACTGGCTTTCACTTACATTCCATAGGTTCTGCTTCAGACACTTATGTGTCTTTATGGCCCTGTATAAGTCACTTCACCTGTGTCTGCTTCAGTTTCTTGATTTGTAAACTCAGAATAATAATATCCCCTACCTCCCAGTTGTGAGCTGATATCAGGTGAGATAATTATAACGTGCTTAGCGCCATGCCTGGTTAAGTGCCAAACAAATGTTAGCCATTGCTATCATTAGCTGTTAAATTACTGAGTCTCTCGAGTTCTCAGTTCCCTCATCTGGAAAATGAGGGGATTGGGCAAAGTTTGACCTTGGAGGCCCTTTGAAACTTTGAAATCTCTGATCCTGTGAAATAGTTTAGATTCTAATAATAATAATAATAAGTGGTCCTCAAACTTTTTAAATAGGGGCCAGTTCCCTGTCCCTCAGACTGTGGGAGGCCGGACTATAGTAAAAACAAAAGCTCACACTCTGTCTCCGCCCTCCCGCATAAACGTGCTCAGTGGACCACATCTTGAGTAGTTTGAGAACACCTGGTAGAAGTACCTGAAATTAGATTCAAATTCAGAGCTCTTGACTCCATGATCAGGTACTAAATGGATATTGATTGGTTAAGGCTGTCAGAAGTATGAGGAGGGGGAATGTGTTCTGCTCACACTTACGTTTTGGAATCCTTCAGCTGGAAGTGGGGAGGATCAGCAAGTATCTTTAAGTGGAAGTAACTTTTTGCCCTTGGCAGAGCATGGGAGCTATAGCTTTCAGCTTCAGACAGGTGGGAGAGAAGGAGGCTGAGCTGGAGCTTTCTGCTGGTGAGACTTAGTTGATGCTGAGGTCAGCGGTACGCCAACCAGAGGATCCTAAAATCTAATGGCTGCGTCTCAGGTCATCACATCCAGATTCTTGGCTGGTGCGGTGAGGATGCATCTTGGGAAGGGAGGGCGGCAGTAGGCAAATTCTACATTTGGCGACCGAGGCCCTGGAATCTGATGCTTTTTGTGCCACTTGGAGTTGGAGTACTAACTTGGAGTTAGAGGCATGGGCTTTGAAGCCCTGTGCAGTCACGGCAGGAAGGTCTGAGTTCACCTGCCTCAGACTTTATGATACCAGGCAAATCTCTTAATCTCATTTGGAAAATGAGACTGGTTGAGATGGCTGCTGACATCCTTCCCAGCTCTAATCTATGAATGAGCCTTCATCCCGTGCTCTTGATTCCAACCCACGAATGCATTGCTCCTCTAGCCTGCCTGACAGATGGGCAGCCCGCTTCTCCTGGATTACTATCACTGACGGGAAGTGTGCATATTCCCACATTCTTTTGGTAGATAGCTTTTAGAAAATTCTTCCCTTTTTGTATCATGTCTAAACCTAGGTCTGTGTAACATCCACCCATCTTGCCTAGTTCTTCCAATCAATACAGTTTAAGTCTACTCCCTTTTCCACATGAAAACCCTTCAGATTCTTGAAAGGACTCTTGCCAAAGTCTTCTCTTTTCTAGGTTAAACATAATGTCAGAGAAGAATATAGGGTTTGATACTTAACATGTATTGGTCCACCTGCCATTAGGGGGAAGGGGGGGGAAGAGGGGAAAAGTTGGAACAAAAGGTTTTGCAATTGTCAATGCTGAAAAATTACCCATGCATATATCTTGTAAATAAAAAGATATATATATATATATATATATATTAGAATACAATTTGGAGTTTATAGAATCTGGCTTGGCTATTTATTCCTTGACATCCCAGGGCCTTCGTTTCCTCATCTGTGAAATGAATGGGTTGGACTAGAATTCTTAGGTTTCTCATATATAGAATGATAGAGTTGGATTTCTGAGATCCTATCAAGCTCTGAATTGAAAATCTTATTATCCATTTCCAGTCGCCTCAACTGTTCCTCATTTGATACAGTTTCTAGACCCTCTTATCATTGTGAATGTTCTCTAGTGCTCTTCTGAAGCAATATGTCACAGTGGATAAAGCAATGGAATAATATCAGGAAGGTTCAAATCCTGCCTCGAATACTTAGTAGCTTTGTGACCTTCAACAAGTCACTTAATCTCAATTTTCTCATCATGAGGACATCAATGATCTCTAAATTTTCTTTCTTCTCTAAAAATAGGACTCTGTGATCTTTCCACATGTTCCTACTATTACATTTCTGTCCCCCCTTGAAAGCGAGAATACAGTCCTTCATTTGCAAATTCTCATCAGATAGGCCTTGTAACCCAGAGTCCTTAGTTCCATATTCCATCATGCCTATTGTTCAGATGGCTGCCATTGTGTTTGCTTAGGGGAGCTATCTCTCAGCTGGAAAGCTGTTGGTTGATTTTGCAAATGAGTTAGAGGACTTGAGAAGAAACTCTCCTCCCTTTTTTGGAAGATATAATAAAATGTAAAGTTAAGCTATTTTGTGACAATGCTATCCCCTTTCTCAATTTTCTTTTTCCTTTCCTAAAAAACAGAAGAGCCAGTTTCTCCTCCTCCCTTGCTCCTTCCCCACCCTTAATTCCCCAGGCAAGCCACACTTAGCAGAGAGGCCTATGGGGACTAGTTGTCCTAGGAAAGTCTCTTTCTGAAGCATAAAGCAGATGGTTTGTGGGTGTTAGGAACTGTACCCACCCACCTCCTAATGGATAAAAGGGATAAAGGGGAGCATCGCTCTTATTTAGCTAACTGGGAACCATATTAGGGAATGATATTTGCTCTTGAGATTTCTGAGTCTCATATTTTTGCTGGCCCAGTCAGTCTCAGTTCAGACAAAAATATACCTGCCTACTAGAAAGGGAGAATCATTGCACAGTGAAAAGAAAGCATGGATGAATCTAGATGGGGGCAATATCATCGTAGTAGAAAGAGCATTGGCTTTGGAGTCAGTAGCCCTTAGCTCAAAGCCTTTTTTTTTTCCTTTAACATTTTCCTTTAAAGTTTTGACTTCCAAATTCTGCCCCTCCCTCTTCTCCTCCCCTCCCTTTTTACCTCCCTGATTTGATAAGCAATCAGATATAGATTACACGTGTGCAGTTATATAAGGCATTTCCATATTAGTCACTTGGTACAAGAAGGCTTGAATAAAAGAAAAAAATAAGAGAACGGAATTGAAAAAAGAGCATGTTCAGTCTGTATTCAATCAATATCAGTTGTTTCTCTAGAGATTGATTATAAGCTTCATTAGTTTTTTGCGATTGTGTTGGTGAGAAAAGCAGTCACAGTTCTTCATAGAACAATTTTGCTATTACGGTGTATGATTTTCTCTTTGTTCTGTTCACTTCATTATGCATCGGTTCATAAACATTTTTCCAGGTTTTTCTGAAATCCTCTTACTTGTCATTTTTTATAGTATAGTAATATTCCATTACAACCAAACATCATAGCTTGTTTAACCATTCCCCAACTGACAGACATCTCTCCAATTTCCAATTCTTAACTACCACAAAAAGAGCTGCTACAAATATTTCTGCATATATAAGTCCTTTTCCCTTTTTTGGAGGGTATCTTTGGGATATAGACTAGTATTCCTGGATTTTTATAGCCTTTTGAACATAGTTCCGAATTGTTCTTCAGAAATGTTGGATCAGTTCACAAGTCTACCAGCAATGTATTAGCATCCCAGTTTTCCCACGTCCCCTTCAACATTTGTCATTTGCCTTTTTTTTTTTTTCATATTAACCACTCTGATTGGCATAGAGGGGTACCTCAGAATTATTTTAATTTGCATTTTTAATAGTGATTTAGAAGTTTTTAATATAACTATAGGTGACTTTGATTTCTTTATCTGAAAACTGCTTGTTCCTATCTTTTGATTTTCAATTGAGGGATGACTTGTATTTTTATAAATTTGACTCTGTATTTGAGAGAGGAGAGATTATCAGATATAACCTGTTGCAAATCCCTCCCCCAGTTTTCTGCTTTCCTTATAATTTTGATTTCATTGGTTTTGCTTACTAAAAGACTTTTTAATTTTATATAATCAAAATTATCTATTTTATATTTTGTAATGTATTCTATATCTTCTTTTGGCTTAAATTCTTCCCTTATCCACAAATTTGACACACAAACTATTCCATTGTCTCTTAATTTGCTAATGGTATCACTCTGTGTGTAAATCATGTACCCATTTTGATCTTATTTTGGTATACAGTGTGAGATGGTGTCTGTACTTAATTTCTGCCATACTATTATCTAGTTTTCTTAGAACTTTGATCAGATAATGAGTTTCTGTTCCAAAAGCTTAGATCTTTGGGTTAATCATGTATTACTATGGTCATTT
This sequence comes from Sminthopsis crassicaudata, assembly GCF_048593235.1. Lineage (NCBI taxonomy): Eukaryota > Metazoa > Chordata > Mammalia > Dasyuromorphia > Dasyuridae > Sminthopsis > Sminthopsis crassicaudata. The sequence continues at coordinate 453,760,760 of NC_133620.1, forward strand.
ACTCTGATGTAATTTGTTTCTAATCTATTCTAATGACCTACCACTGTATTTCTTAGCTAATACACATATTGTTTTGATAATTATTGACAAGGCCATTTTTTTTTCACATTTTTCCCCCTTGATATTCTTCCAGATGAATTTTGCCATTATTTTTTCTAGCTCTATAATTTTTTTAATAGTTTCACAGCTAGGACACTGAACCAATAGATTAAAATGGATAGAATTGTCATTTTTATTATATTGGTTTGGTCTATCCATAAGCAATTAATATTTTTCCAGTTGTTTAGATCTGACTTTATTTGTGTGAAAAGTGTTTTATATTTGAGGTCAGATAGTTCTTAGGTTTACCTTGGCAGGTAGACTCCCAGATATTTTATGCTGTTTCCAGCTATTTTAAATAGAATCTATCTTTTTATCTCTTGTTGCTGGACTTTGTTGGTAATATATAGAATTGCTGATGATTTCTGTGGATTTATTTTTATTTACTGAAACTTTGGCAAAGTTGTTAATGATTTAAAGTAGTTTTTTAGTTGATTCTCTTTGATTTTCTAAGTCTAACGTCATTATCTGTAAAGAATGAGTTTTGCTTATTCTAATTCCTTTAACTTATTTTTATTCTCTTCTTGCTATAGCTAACATTTCTAGAACAATATTGAATCATAGAGGTGATAATGGCCATCTTTGCTTCACCCAATTGTACTAGGAAGGCTTCTAGCTTATCCTTATTACAGAGAATGCTTACTGGTAATTTTAGATAAATATTACTTATCATTTTAAGGTAAACTTCATTTATTTCTATGCTTTCTAGTGTTTCTAATAGGAATGGGTGCTGTCAAAGGCTTTTTCTGCCTTTAATCACACGATTATCTGTTCTATGATCAATTATGCTGATAGTGTCCCCAGTATTTAACTATCCCTGGATTCCTGGTATAAATCCCACCTGGCCATAGTGTATGATCCTTGTTATATGTTGCTGAATCTCTTTGCTAGTATTTTATTTAAAGTTTTTGCATCAATATTTATTAAGGATGTTGGTCCATAATTTTCTTTCTTTGTTTTCATTCTGCTTGGTTTGGATATCAGCATCATATTTGTGTCATAAAAGTAATTTAGTAGGACTCTGTCTTTGCCTGTTTTTCCAAATAATTAATCTAGTATTGGGATTAATTGTTCTTTAAATGTTGGTAGAATTTACTTGTAAATTCATGTGGTCCTGGATATTTTTTTCTTTTCTTTTTTTAAATTAAAACTTTTTATTTACAAAGCTTATGCATGGGTAATTTTTCCGACATTGACCCTCGCAAAACCTTTTGTTCCAAATTTTCCCCTCCTTCCCCCCCCACCCCCTCCCCTAGTTGGCAGGTAGTTCAATTCACATTAAATATGTTGAAATACATATTAAATCTGTTATATGTATACATATTTATACAGTTATCTTGTTGCACAAGAAAAATTAGATCAAGAAAGAAGAAAAAGACAAACTGAGAAAGAAAACAAAATGCAAGTAAATAACAGCAGAGAGAGTGAGAATGCTATGCTGTGGCCCATACTCAGTTCCCATTGTCCTCTCTATGGGTGTAAATAGCTCTCTTCATCAATGAACAAATGAAACTGGTTTGAATCATCTCATTGTTGAAGAGAGTCACATCCATCAGAATTGATTGCCATAGTCTTTTTGTTGCCATGTATCTCCTGATTCTGCTCATTTCACTTAGCATCAGTTCATGTAGGTCTCTCCAAGCCTCTCTGAAATCATTCCACTGGTCATATCTCACAGAACAATAGTATTCCATAGTATTCACATATCATAATTTATTCAGCTATTCTCCAATTGATGGGCATCCATTCAGTTTCCATTTTCTTGTTACTACAAAAAAGGGTGCCACAAACAGTTTTGCACAGGTGAGTCTCTTTCTCTCTTTTAAGAGCTCTTTGGGAGCTCTTTTAAGAGCCCAGTAGAAACACTGCTGGGTCAAAGGGTATGCATAGTTTGATAACTTTTTGAGCATAGTTCCAAACTGCTCTTTAGAATGGTTGGATCCATTCACAGTTCCACTAACAATGTGTCAGTGTTCCAGTTTTCCCACATTTCCTCTGACATTCATCATTATCTTTTCCTATCATCTTAGCCAATCTGATATCTCAGAGTCATCTTAATTTGCATTTCTCTGATCAATAGTGATTTGGAGCACCTTTTCATGTGACTACAAATAGTTTGAATTTCTTCATCTGAAAATTGTCTGTTCATATCCTTTGATCATTCTATCAATTGGAGCATGGCTTGAACTATTATAAATTTGAGTCAATTCTCTATATATTTTGTAAATGAGGCCTTTATTAGATCCTATGGATGTAAAAATGTTTTCCCAGTTTATTGCTTCTCTTCTAATGTTGTCTGCCTTAGTCTTGTTTGTACAAGAACTTTTTTAACTTAATATAATCAAAATTATCTATTTGGTGATCAATAAATGAGCTCTAGTTTTTTTTTGTTTTTTGTCACAAATTCCTTCTTCCTCCACAAATCTGAGAGGTAAACTATTCTACGTTCTTCTAATTTGTTTATAATATCATTCTTTATGTCTAGATCATGAAACCACTTCGACCTTATCTTGGTATATGATATTAGGTATGGGTCCATACCTAATTTCTGCCATACTAGTTTCCAGTTTTCCCAGCAGTTTTTGTCAAATGTTGAATTTTTATCTCAAAAGCTGAGGCCTTTGGGTTTGTCAAATATTAGATTGCTATAGTCACTGACTGTTTTGTTCTATGAACCTATCCTATTCCATGATCGACTTCTCTATTTCTTAGCCATTACTAAATGGTTTTGATGACTGCTGCTTTATAATATAGTTTTAGATCTAGTACAGCTAAGCCACCTTCATTTGCTTTTCTTTTCATTAAATTTTTTGAAATTCTTGATCTTTTGTTCTTTCAGATGAATTTTGTTATTTTTTCTAGTAAAGTAAAATAGTTTCTTGGGAGTCTGATTGGTAGAGCACTAAATAAGTAGATTAGTTTAGCTAGTATTGTCGTCTTTACTATATTCGCTTGACCTGTCCAAGAACATTTGGTATTTTTCCAATTGTTTAGATCTGACTTTATTTGTGTGGAAAGTGTTTTGTAGTTTTGCTCATATAGTTCCTGACTTTCCCTTGGCAGATAGATTCCCAAATATTTTATATTATCAACAGTTATTTTAAATTGAATTTCTCTTTGTATCTCTTGCTGTTGGATTTTGTTGGTGATGTATAAAAATGCTGAGGATTTATGTGGATTTATTTTATATCCTGAAACTTGGCTAAAGTTGTGGATTATTTCTAATAGCTTTTTAGTAGATTTTCTGGCCTTCTCAAAGGATACCATCATATCTGCAAAGAGTGATAATTTGGTTTCCTCATGACCTATTCTAATTCCTTTAATCTCCTTTTCTTCTCTTATAGCCAAAGCTACCATTTCTAATACAATATTGAATAGTAATGGTGATAGTGGGCAACCTTGTTTCACCCCTGATCTTATTGGGAATGATTCCACTTTATCCTGGGGATTAAGAAATTCATGGATGGCTTGTTCAATTTGGTTTTTTTTTGTTTTTTTCCCCTAGGACTAAGTATTTTATTTCTTCTTCTATTAATCTGGGGCAAGTTATATTTTTGTAGATAGTTATCCAATTCATTTAGATTATCAAATTTATTGGCATATAATCCAACAAAATAGTTTCTAACAATTGTCTTAATTTCCTTTTTATTGGTGGTGAATTCACCCCTTTCATTTTTGATACTAGTAATTTGGTTTTCATATTTCTTTTTTTAATCAAATTCATCCCTGGCTTATTTTATTGGTTTTTTGCTTTCATAAAACCAGTTTCTAGTTGTATTTATTAGTTCAGTAGTTTTCTTATTTTCAATCAAATCCTTTCTCTGATGCTATGGTATCTTGGATAAGTCAGTTCAGTTTCCTGAGCCTTGATTTCCCTGCCTGTAAAAAAAGGGATCACACTAAATGGTCTCTGAGTCCCTTCTAGCTCTAAAGTGATGATCCTGAAAGTGTCTTAACTTCTCTGGCCCTCAGTTTCCTCAGCTGTAAAGTGGAAAGTTGGATTTGAAACTTCTCATCTTTCTGTCCTCAGGGAAAGGACTTGTTTGATCTCCATCTCCAGAGAGCCCAGGACTCCTTTCACCATTGCAGGCCACAGGGAGGTGGGGTTCCCGGGGAGGAAGTTCCAGACTAACTCTCCCATCCGCTAGAGTGGGAAGGGAATGGGGCCTCATGAAATACTGGGTGAGGTCCTCCCCAGAGGAAGGTGTGGATCCTGTTAGAAAAGGCAAACAACCTATTATGGCATTTCGGGCAGGGCGCTGCCCAGTGACTGCAGCCTGCGGGCTGGCTTCCAGATGGAAGCCATGGGTGCCCCAGGCTTGGCGCTGGTCCCGGGAGCCGGCAGGTCCCAGCATGCTGGGTTTCTTTGCCATGTGAGCCGAGCATGGCCTGTTGGGGCCTGTGACAGCCACACCCAAGTATAAATCAAGCTTCAGGCTCAGTGGAGCGGGTCCAGGGCCCCTCCTGGGCCCTTGTCTGGGCAGGACCCTGGCAAGGGAAGTCCCCCCAGCCCCTCCCGTTCCTGCGGGGCTCACATTTAGAGGAAAGGCAGGAGACCTGGAGGCGAGAGAGCTGGCTTAGTACTGGTGCTGTGACCCTAGGCAAGTCCCTTCATTAATCTCCCAGTGACTGTAAGCTGAGAAGTTGCTAAGGAGGCGCTACCTTGCATTGGTGAATGGAGTTTCCTCACTAGGCCTTAGCAATAAAATCACAGGTCCAAAAAAAAAAAAAAAGGCAGTCCCCTCAGATTTATATACACTTTAAAGTAAATATCAGCCCCAAAATGGATGTCCCCTCAAAGCTTTAAGTTTAAGAGAGACTGTCCGGCCTTAGTCAGCTTGTAGTTTGGAGGATCTGTATTCGAATCCTGCTTTTTAGCTGTATGACTGTGGACTGTTACCAGCTGTACTCTGTTGTCCGCATCTGTGAATTGAGGGTTTGCTGGCCTCCGTTCTATGGTGCTCTGAGTGTGATTCTGCTTCTGACATTCCTCAGGCACATTTCTGCCTTTCTCAGCCGCTGGAGGCAGAGTTCCAAGAGGAAGCTATCTCTGTCTCGTCCTAGCTTGTATGACCAGGCAAATCAGCTCACTTTCCTGCCAGTGAACTTCCCCACCTCCGTGGCTAAAAGTGCTGAAAGATTGTAATATATATAAAGGGAGAGAGGGCAGGGGAATCTGAGTTAAAATTCAGCTTCATACACTTACTAACTGGGTGAGCCTTGGTGAGCCACTTAAGCAGTGCCTGCCTCAGTTTCCTCATCTGTAAAATGGGGACTAAAGTAGAGCACTTGCCTCCTAGCGTTATTGTGAGGTTCAAATGTGATAATGCTGTGGACCTTAAAGTGTCACCTGTGTGCCAGCTGTTGTTTTTTGTTGTTGTTATTGGATAGAGTAACCACAGGTCCTTGACAGATTGATATATTTAAGGTTCATTGTATGTTTTCTTTACATTGTCCCCAATGTGTGAGTGTGAGCATGGGCTAGTCCCCATTTTTAAAATTGAAACTTTTTATTTTCAAATCATAAGCAAGGATAATTTTTCAACATTGACCCTTGAAAAACCCTGTGTTCCCATCCCTCCCCTAGATGACATGTAATCCAATATAAGTTAAACATTGTCCCCATTTTACAGATGAGAAAGCAGAGGCTCAGTATTGAAGGCATTGGTTTGCTCACGGTCCCGAGCTCTTGGAGTCACCCCCGGCTCTCCCCATGTTCTTGGGTTTTCTTACTCCAGCCCCGTCTCCTCTTCTTCTCGCTCACAGCCCATGAAGCCCCTCAAGGCCACAGCTACCACATCCCAGCCTGTGCTCACCATCCAGCAGATTGAGACCATCTTCTACAAGATTCAGGACATCTATGAGATCCACAAGGAGTTCTACGACAATCTCTGCCCCAAGGTGCAGCAGTGGGATAGCCAGGTCACCTTGGGCCACCTCTTCCAGAAACTGGTAAGTGCCTTGCCTTTCCTTCTCTCCCGCCCCTCCCCCCCTGGCACTGCCATTGGAGGAGCTGAAGTGACCCTGCACCGAGGCTGCCCTCGAGGCTGGGGATGCATGAGGACTCTGGTGATCCACTGCCACAGAGCTTCAGGGGATTCAGGAGGACGGGGTTTTGCAGGTATAGCCAGGAGAGCAGGTACCACACAAGATGGGTGGGCCCTAGGGCCGGCGGTTTTCAGGGGAGAGAGAATCGGAAAGCGACTCACCCTTCTGGGTGCTGTTTTCCAGCCCCAGAGAAAAGGTCTCTTTTTGGACATAAGTGTCATAAAATATAAAACTCGAAGGGTCTATCTAGTCCAGCCCCCTCTTTTTCAGATGAGGAAACTGAGGCCCAAAAAGGTTTAAGTGATTTGCCTAATATCACACAAGCAATTAGTTAGGGAGTCACAGTCAGGATGTGTCAGAAAAAAAGAGACAGACAGGGAGAAGGAGGAAAGTGAGAAAGGGAATGGGAAAGGGACAGAGAGAAAGAGAGAGTGAAGAGGGAGGGAGAGAGTGTCTTCTTGCCCTCAGATCACTCTCTCTACATTATGTCAGAGGTCAACAAACTCTGACCTCCCCCCCAGGCCAACTTGAGCTTGATGCTGCTTTTTTCTGTCCCATTCTTAGTTTGCAGGTCATACAACGACAGGCAGCTGCCCTTTTTTTTTTTTTTTTTTTTTTTACCAGAGGATCATAGATGCACCAGATCTTACATGGAAACTGGAAAAGGGCCTTAGCATCCCTCTCCAGTGGTTTTCTGAGTGTTGTCCAGAGAATCCTGGGGGGAGGTGGGGTGTCTCTGAAATCCTTTCGGAGGGTCCACAAATTCAAAATTAGTTTTGATTTCCAACAAGATCAATATCTATAAATATGACCCCCATAAGCAAAAACTCTTTGGATCCATCCCCATTTCTCAGGCAAGGAAATGGAGGTTAATCGACTTAGCTAAGGCTTATAGATTATGGCAGTCGATGGGAAGAAGCATGGGTTAGTTTTCTTCTGCAGCTAAAGAAGGCTTGACTTGGTTCTTCAGCACAAACACCAGGACTGCTGTACCTGGACTTTGATTTAAAGGGTTGACTTTGACCTTGAGGAAAGCAGCAGGGACTCTTTTTTTATTATTATTATAGCTTTTTATTTACCAGATATATGCATGGGTAATTTTACAGCACTAACAATTGCCAAGCTTTTTGTTCCAATTTTTCTCCTCCTTCCCCCCTCCCCAGATGGCAAGTTGACCAATACATGTCAAATATGTTAGAGTATAAATTAAATACTATATATACATGCATATATATATATATATATATATATATATATATATATATATATATATATATATATATATATATATATATATATATACACACACACACACACATGGCCAAACAGTTGTTTTGCTATACAAAAAGAATCGGACTTTGAAACAGTGTACAATTAACCTGTGAAGGAAATCCAAAATGCAGGGGGACAAAAACAGAGGGATTGGGAATTCCATGTAGTGATTCATCTCCCAGAGTTCTGGCACTGGGTGTAGCTGGTTCAGTTCATTACTGCTCTACTGGAACTGATTTGGTTCATCTCATTATTGGAGAGGGCCACGTCCATCAGAATTGATCATCATATAGTATTGTTGAAGTATATAAAGACCTCCTAGTTCCGCTCATTTCCCTCAGCCTCAGTTCCTGTAAGTCCCTCCAGGCCGTTCTGAAATCATCCTGTTGGTCATTTCTTACAGAACAATAATATTCCAAATATTTATATACCACAATTTATTCAGCCATTTTCCAACAGATGGGCATCCACTCAGTTTCCAGTTTCTGGCCACTACGAAAAGGGCCACAAACATTCTTGCACAAACAGGTCCCTTCTTTAAGATCTCTTTGGGATATAAGCCCAGTAGAAACACTGCTGAGTTAAAGGGTATGCACAGTTTGGTAACTTTTTGAGCATAGTTCCAAATGCAGCAGAGACTCTTTAAGAGCAACCTGGGGTTTGGCAAGGATATAATGTTGAAAACTATCTTTGCATGTATTTTGAAAATAAAAAGCTATCTTTAAAAATTAGAAGAAATAAACAAACAAAGAGCAGTCTGGGGAAAGATGGCTTACTAACTGTGATCTTCCTCCTCTTGTACTCTGACCCCCAGGGCTCACTCAATCAGGGGGGTGCTACCCAGCAGCCCCTGCTTTAGTGACTGTCCTGCCCATTTCCTCGTCCTGTCTCAGCAAAATGACCACCAGAGGACCCCAAAGGCTGTGGAACCCTCTCTGGGATCCAGCTCTGTGACCCTCATTTATCCTAATTCAGGGAAAACAAGTTCTGATCCAGAAGCAGGGGCCCTGCCCTCAGGAGGCTTCCCTTCTATCGGGGGAAGCCGCCATACTTAACAAACTTAATGCAGAATATATGTTGTTGTTTGGTGACATCCAACTTTGTGACCCCGTTTGGAGTTTTCTTGCCAGAGATGCTCAAGTGGTTTGCCATTGCTTTCTCTGGTTCATTTGACAGATGAGGAAACTGAGGCAAATAGGGTGAAGTGCCCAGGGTCACACAGCAAGTAAGTGTCTGAGACTGGGTTTTAGCTCACATTTTTCTGACTCCATTTCCGATGTACCACCCAGCTGTCCTACAGAATATATAGGAAGTCCCTTTTTAAATTCATGATTAGGCAAGATCCTTTTTGGGAAAAGAAAAAACTGAACTTGGAATTTCAAGGACAGATCCAAATCTTGCCTCTGACTCTACCTGTGTGATCCTGGGCAAGTCACATAGCTCTCCGAGTCTTAATTTCTTCATCTGCTTAAAGAAAGGTGGCTTCCAGGATCCTTTCCAGCACTCAGTTCACCATCTAAATTTCCATTGGCCATTTGGGGATGGAGGAAGAGTGGGGAAACGGGGCTGGTGAAATGTGCTGGGCTGAGTGTCTGATTGCCCTGGCTGAGGGAGAGGAAGGATGCCACGTGGGCTGGTCCAAGTTGGCTTCCCCTCCTGGGCACTGGTGCCTCCTGCCACCCCAGAGGAGCCTCTGGGTTCCTCGCTGGAGGCCAGCCTCCCCTTCAGGCACCTGGAGAGGCTGTTACTGGGGCTCTGCATTCACCCCACTGGCTTGAGGCGGCAATCAGCTCTGGTCCAGAAGTGGAAGGAGTCTGCCTTCTGAGGGAAGCTTCAGAAATTTGATTATTCCTTACCCAGAAAAGGGGAATTAGCATCTCTGCTACTTCTTTTATGAGATCACCCAGTGCTAAGCTGCTGTTTCCAGGCAACTATCACCCCCAGAAGGCCTAATGACTCTGGCTGGTACCCGGCCTGGCAGGAGCAGCCGCCTTGGGGGGTGGAGGATGTCCTTGGAAAAGGCTTTGCAATGGGGAGCTGTTGAGGACCACTGGCCGTATCAGGGAACCCCCTTCCACCCAAGAGCTACGGTCACTTGTTTGTCTTGGTCTCACAGATTTAGAACCAGTTCAGTTCTGTAGTTTACAGATGAGGAAACTGAGATACAGAAAGATTAAATGACTGAGTGAGCACAGTAAGCACTGAAGCAGGATCATAGATCTAAGCTAGAAGGCATCTAGTCCAAGCCTCCCATTTTACAGAAAAAGAAACTGAGTCTGCCCAGAGTGACCTAGGTTGTTAATATCAGAGGTAGGATTTGAAACCAGGGCCTTCTGACTCCAGAATCAGGCGTGTTTGTTGTTCATTCTATTTCAGGCATTTCTGACTGTGGCCCCATTGGGATTTTCTTGACAAAGATACTGGAGTGGTTTGCCGTTTCCTTCTCCAGCTCATTTTACAAATGAGTAAACTGAGGCGAATGGGGAAGTGACTTGCCCAGGTCACACAGCTAGTAAGTGTCTGAGGCTGGATTTGAACTCGGGTTTTCCTGACTGGACCACAGTAGGTGCTTAATAAATGCTCATTCCTTTTTTTGCTTGAATTACTGATTAAGCACATTAAGTTTGCCAAGGGCTTTCCCAGTGAGATGGTACCAATATTGTTCTCCCCCAATTTTGAACTCGGGAATTGACTTCAGGTCTGGTGCCCTATTCACCACACCACCCAGCTGCCCTGGAATCAGCATACCAGCTGCTCTGTAGGCCATCTGTTCTAAGCCCCTCATTTTAAAATTAGGAATATTACACTCTTAAGTGACACAAGTGGCAGGATTTTAATCCAGACCTTCCGACTCCAGAGCCAGCCCTCCATGACATCTTGGATGGGACCGTGTCTAAACGCCAGGGTTAGTGTACAAACCATTCACTGTCCTCTGAGGGGGGCCGGGGGAGACCTTTACCACCTGCTTTATTGTGTGGGCTGTTTCCCCAGCAGCCCCTGATGTCCCTGTGACCCCTGCCTTAGAAGCAGAGACAGTGACTGGTCCAGGTTCCTGCAACTTCCGCTAAGTGGAGACCAACACCCAGCAAGTCCATCTCCCTTTCAAGTGACAGGAGTGTAGGGGAGAGTGGCAAGCTGAGGATCAGCTGTCTGTCTGTCTGTCTGTCTGTGCAGCTCGCCAAGAGAGCCCTTGGCTCAGGATGCACTGCCTCTTACTTCCAACAGTAAACTAATTGACAGTCACTTTCTGGGTTCGGTCCTGGGACTATGAGGAAACAATTCCCAGAGCCCAAAGGCAGAAGGGGACAAGGCCGGGATTTGCACCCATGTCCTCCGCCATCTTTCTGTTGTACCCAGCTGCCTTCCTGGGACCCTGGGCAAGGTCATTTTCATTCTCAGAGCTTCTTTTTGTTCAGCTGGAAAACTGGGGGAGAACACCACTTGTACCATCACCACTTGTAGGAAAGTTCTTTGCAAACAGTATGTTTAACTAGTAAGTCAGTCAGAAAAGGGATGAGCATTTGTCAAGCACCCACTGTGGTCTCACTCAGGGGCCTTAGTGCCCAGAGCCCTGGGTCTGGAGTCAGGAAAACCTGAGTTCAAATGGGGCCTCGGATGCTTAACTAGCAGCGTGACCCTGAGTAAGTCACTTAACCCTGCTTGTCCTCAGTTTCCTCATCTGTCCAATGAGCTGCAGAAAGAAATGACCAACCTCAATGTTGGAAAAATTACCCATGCATATGCTTTGTAAATAAAAAGCTTTAATTAAAAACATGTAAAAATTGTTTTACATGAAACTATGGAACATGTATTTGTGAAAAATAAAAATATTAAATAAACAGTTAAAAAAAGAAATAACCAACCATGCCAGTGTCTTTGCCAAGAAAAGCCCAGAGAGAGCCAGATACAACGTCCAACCACAGGCTGGGCCAGGTATTGTGCTAAGTATTTAAAATGCAAATGCAGAGGATAAAAAAATCCCCCTCACAAGGAGATTGTATTCTATTGAGGGGGACAGCAAGCACTATACTAGTAAATACAACATAAATATAAAGAGAATACAGATAAAAGGGAGCTTGGGTAGAAGGTGCTCGCAGCCGGGGAGATCACAAAAGGCTTTTTGCCAACGACGTGCCTCAGCTGCAGCTCTCCCCCCTTTCCCTGTCCCCCCCCCCAAGTTTATTATTTATTTATTTTTAGCATTCATTTTTTAGAATTTTGCAGCTGAGCCTTAGCAGGAGAGAGGCCGAGGGAAGGCCGGAGCATGTTCCAGGTGCAGGCGACGGTCAGCGCCAAGGCTAGGAGATGAGAGCTGGACCCATGTGGGAAGGGGGCAGGAGAGGCTGGAAAGATCGGATGAGGCATGAAAAGCTTTCAGAACCAAGTAGAGGAGCCTCTTTTTGGGGAGGAATGCGTTGAGTTTAGGAGAATGACGTAATGGGGTCTGGACTTTAAAATCCTAAAATCTTGGGGTCTTTGGAGAGGCAGTGGGAGAGAAAGAGAGAGAGAGGCAAGGATATGGTCGCAATAACATGGATTGCATTTTTTTGCATTTAAAAAGTGTTATTTTTGGGGAAAAAATTTGTTCCAGGGCAGCTAGATGGCTCAGCAGAGATTGCTGGGAGTGGAGTCAGGAAGGACAGAGCCGACATCCAGCCTCAGACACTTCCTAGCTGTGTGACCCGGAGCAAGTCCCTTCCTTCACCCTGTTTCCCTCAGTGAAATGAGCTAGAGAAGGAAGTACAAGCCATTCCACTATCTTAGCCAAGACAAAGAATTGGACGTCCTGATATTCTTAGGAAGGGCCCTCCGGCTTTCCCCACACTGCCAGTGGGTTCCATGACTCAAGCCATGAACGCCCACCTCACAGAAGCTGTATTCCACGGGGGGCGCCTGGCTGGCTGGGCTGCCTCCTGTGTCCCTGCTCCCCACATCCATTAACCCATCACCCCTGAAGAGAACAGAAGGGTCAGCGTTGGGTGAATGAGGGCCGAATCTCAGGGAGCTTGGCGCACTTGGAGGCCGGCCCCAGCCCTGCTCCTCTTGCCCAAGAGGAAGCCGGAGCTCCCCCCTGCAACCTCCCCCAGCTCCAAACCCTTTAGGCCCAGGAACGGAGGGCACTTCACAGTTCTTCTCTCGAGCTGAATCTCCCTCCTCTCCCCCCATCCCTACTTCATTCCCAGAGACTAATGTCTGCAATCAGTCAATCAATAAGCATTTATTTATTAAGCACTTACTAAGTGCTAGATTCTGGGCTGAACACTAGAGATGCAGAGGGAAAGCAAAAATGGTTCCAGGCTTTGGGTTGTCTGAAGACCCTGACTCGAACCCTGGCTCTGCCACTTACTGCCCGTGGGACCCCCCCTGAGGAGGACAAGGTGGGACTTGATGGTCTCTGAGGTTCTTCTGGCTCTAGACCTGTAGCCCGCCCTCCTCCCTGCCACCCCCCTGCCCTGCTTTGGATCCCACAGGAGGCATGAGGGGGGGAGCCCCCGGCGGGGCACTGGGCAGTCAGGGAGGGGGAGCCGGCCTTGGAACCAGGAGAGGAAGCCCATGAGGTCCAGGCTCTCACATAAAGGACAAGTTCTTGAGCCTCTCGGGGACCCAGACAGCTCTGCTAGTTGTAGAAGAGGCGCCAAGCTGCATTGGTGGAGGGCCTTCCTCATCTGGGAGTTCCCCGTCCAGAGGAAAGCACCGGGCACTCTCCCCACCTCCTGTGTACAGTGGATCCAAAGTCACACGGCCTTCCTCCAAGGAGTTTGTTTTCTGTATAATTAAAAAATATCCCCCCACAATGAACAAAAATGGATCTTTTCAGAGGGAGGGGGAAGGGAGAAGCCCCTTGTGATAACATTCAGGCGTATTCTGTGTGTGCCTTGTCCAAAGGAACAGAACTTATTCTGTTGCGCTGGGCGGAGCAGAGGGACCCTGCTCCAGGCTCTCTGCCCCCTCCAGGGGCTCCCAGCAAGCTCTGGGCTCTTTGTTTGCTGGGCTTTGGCTCTAACCTGATCTCTGCCTTGTCCCTGTGTCTGTGAGGAGGGAGGGTGTGGGGATGGAGTGTGGAACAGGAGGAGCCCAGGGCACACACACTCACACTTTCTCTCTTTCTCTGTCTCTGAATCTCACTGTTTCTGTCTCTTGTTTGTCTCTTTCACTCTCCCTCTCCCTCTCTCCCTCTCTCTTCCCCCCTTTCTTCTCTCTCCCTCTCTCTCCCCCCTCGCTGTCTCTTTTTCTCTCTTTATCTCTCTCTCTCTCTCTTTCTCTCTGTGTCTCTGTCTCTGTCTCTGTCTCTGTTTCTCTCTGTCTCTCTGTCTCTGTCTCTCTGTTTCTGTCTGTCTCTTTCTCCCCCTCCCCCTTCCTCCCTCCTCTCTCTTCCCTCTTTCTCTCTCCCTCTCTTCTCTCCCCTCCCCCTCTTGCTTTCTCTCAGGGATGATGCTAAGCTCTGAAAGCTTCGTGAAAAGCGTACAGGGATTTCAAACCCAACAAGACCTTTGATGCTTTTTAAAAAGGGGGGGGGGGGCGAAAGGTGAATGCTGTGATGCTTGAATGTCTCAGCATGCTTGAACCGGCACTGTCCTGCCCCCAGTGCCCCCTTGTTAACCCTTATGGGTTGAGCTGGTTTCCATGGAAACCCTGCATCTCAGAGGGATGCAGCCTGCATCCCTTCCCCACCGCAGCCCCCACCTCCAACCTACCCAGCTCCTGAGTATCTTGGCTATTCCCGGCCCTCCAGGTGTTCTGATTAATCATTCATTCATCTCTCTCCCCTCCTCCCTCCCCTTCCCCAGGCCAGCCAGCTCGGCGTGTACAAAGCCTTTGTGGACAACTACAAGATCGCCCTGGAGACGGCCGAGAAGTGCAGCCAGTCCAACAACCAGTTCCAGAAGATCTCCGAGGTGAGCGGCTGCTCTCCTGCTGGGGAGGATCTCTGGACAGCTCCCGGAGGGCCGGCCAGGCGGGGCTTCCCTCCCTGATCACCAGAAGCAGCCCCGGGATTGGCCGGTGTTTCTCTGCCCCTCCTTCTCCTACACCTGCATGTGTCTTTCTCAATGCTTAATTGGGGATTGTTGATTTTCTTGATTTCCTGCCCCCCCCCTTTTACTTTTTTGGTTCAGATTAGGCAGCACATGCCTCTGACTCATCATGTGACCTTGGGGAAGCCATTCCCCAGCTCTGGAGCCTGGTCCCTGAACGATGATGGGGTGGATGGCTCCCCAGGCCTTTTGGGAGCTACCTGAACCTATGGAACTGGGAGGGTCACCATGGTGCAGTGGCTGGATTTGAGATTAGGAAGACTGAAATTCAGATTTTGCCTCTGATACTTGATTTGCCAGGTGACTGTGGACATGTCACAGAATCTCTCTGAGCCTCAGTTTCCTCATCTGTAAAACAATGGGTTGGACCAGATTGTCCCTTCCAACTTTGGGCTTATGATCTTCTGACTAGTTGAACTCTAGGGTCCTCCCAACTCTTCTAGAATTCTGTGAAATCTTCAAAGAGAACAGAAAATCCCCAAGTCCAGAACCCTGCCAGGGAATCGATTGACTTGGGAAAATTTGGACAGGAAAAGTTAGTGGTTCATTCGCGATCCCAAAGTGAGCTGGGACTCGCACTCAGGCCTTCCTCTGCATCGGGATCCAGAAAGGGCCCTGGGCTGGGATGGGGAAGCAATGCTGGACAAACCAAGCACAGTGTTGAGGGCTGAGAATAGAAACAGAAAAGGACCCTGTCACGTTCAGAGAGACAACACACAGAGAAGGCTATGCTGCAGGGCAGGTGGCAAGGCCATTCAGGAAAGGAGATCATGGCGGGGGGAGTTCAGACTGGAACCACTGGGGGAGAGGAGAGTAGGGATCATTGCTCAAGAGTTGGAAGGGACCATAGCAACCGTCTGCTCCAGCCTCCTTATGCTCCTGAGCTTCAGGAAATTGAAGGGAGTCCCGTGAGTAGTGTCCGAGGTAGTATTTGAAGCCAGGGTCTCTGGTTGCACTTTATGCATTATATTAATAACCAGCCCCAGAAGGGCTGTCTGACACAGGAGGAGATCTGCAGGACGCCTCCCTGATCTGATAACATTCCACTTTTATAGCCCATGAGTCCAAAGCTTGGGGTCAGTGACCTCAGGATCACGTGGGCCGGTGCTGCTCCCTCAGGGTGATTTTACAGCCTGGCCTGGAAAGTCAGAATTTGTCCCTTCCTTTTTCTGTCTTTCTCTTTGGATCAGACAAGTTGGTGGGATAAGCGCTTGCTCACCCAGGGAGCGTCACGTTGAGCTTTATAGTCTGTGGGGCCCTTTGCTCGTTTTTATAGGTGAGGGATCTGAGGCACAGAAGGACCAAACGACCTCGTCAAGTTTACAGCTAACGGGAGCTGAAAGTCTTTTGGAGTTCTTGATTCTGAAAGGCAGCGACTTTAGAGCGGGAGAGGCAAGGCTCAGATCTTGCCCCTGATTCTTAAGCAGCTGTGAGATCCTGGGCAAGTCAGTGTCCTGAGGTTGCCCTTAGTACCTTCCAGGGTCTCCTCCAAGTCCATAATTCCATGCTCTGGACTTTCCCTGCTCATGGACCAACTCTGGGTCTCCCCACATGTGCCCAGGAGCCTTTTTTGAGTGGTATCCATGAGAGCTGGCACAATGTCACTAGGGCCAGGGATCTGGGTCCAAACCCCTGTGTAACCTTGAGCAAACCCCCCAGACTGAGTTTTTCCTCTCTAAAAGGAGGGAAGAATCCTCTCCATCTCTCTCAATTTGGTCCTGGGTTTTAGGATCCCCTCCTGCCTTCCTTGGGAAGTAGGGGCCTTCAGATTAATGCCCAGTGCCCCCGGTTGCCAATTACACTGGCACATCCGTTCTCAAGGCCAAGCTCGGACCTGAGGGCTGCCTGCCAGGGGTAGCCATGTGGCGACAGTCCCCTCTCCCTGACTCACTGGTGCTTTCTGCTCTGCTCTGCCACTTAATTACTGTAATTAGACTCTTCTCCTGGGCTGTCAGAGTGATTTCATACTTCCAGGCTGAGGCTGCTGGGAATGATCATTCTCCAGGGACTCTGAGAGGGTAGAGCCCCAGGGAAGGCGGTCTGAGTTCCTGCTTTTCTAGAGAAGCTCCATTGCTAGTCTCCCTTTCTCTCTAGAAACAGCTTGGAGCTGGAAGAGCAAGTCCTACAAGCCCGGTCTCCCCTCCCTTCAGTAGCTGGCCGGAGCTTCACTGATCCTGGCTGGCTTTGTCCCTCAGGGTTGCTTCCAGGGCTCTCCAGCCTCTCTAAGGATGCTGATGGAAGCACTTGCTGCCCTGACCCTTTGTCCTTTCCCTCTCCACCTGTCCCCTCCTCCTCAGCCCAAATTTTAGGCCTTCATCCACTAATACTCAGGGATCACCTTTCAGCTCTAATTTCAGACAGTCCCATCATCCTTGAGGGCTCGAGCTGAGGGCTGCAGAGCCCGGTGCTCTGTGACAGCCACAAAGGCTGACAAAGGGGATTTCAATCAGATAGGCAGGCCCCTGCAATCTTCCCCAGCATGGAGCCCCAGAGGTTCAGCTTGCCTAGCATCTATGTGCAAGGTGAGAGCTGCTCAGGCCTCCCGCCCCTCCCCCGGGCTGCCCGCCGGGTTGGGGCGAACAGAGACTCAGGGCAGGAATGGTTCAGGCCCCCTTGGCAGCTCGGTCCACTCTGACGATTCTCCTGCAATAGGGCAGGAAAGCCCGTCATCATCCTCAGATAATCAGTAAGCTCCTTTCTCCAGCACGTTCAGTGTGACGGAATGAGAACTGAACTTGACGTTGTAAGACCCAAGTTTAAATCGCACTTCTAGGGGCAAACCTCCTGGGCCTCAGTTTCCTATTCTGTAAAAATGAAAGTGTTCCTGAAGATGAGTTATAAGGTCCCTTCCGGTCCTAAACCTGTGATCCTAAAGCTTATAAAATATAGTACTTTCCTCACAATGAAGCCTGTTTGAGGGAGAACCAGGGTGTTAAGTGCCATGTGGGATAAGATGGGATTATAGATTCAGCCCTGGGAGCAAGCTAAGAGCTTCCTCACTCTTAGGGTCACTTGCCCCTGATCACCCAGTCAGTGCAAGCAAAGCAGAGGCAGCATTTGAACCCAGGTCTCCGGACTTCTGGTCCATCATCCTGACTCCCCAAACCACGTCTAGAGCCTGTGCACCGTGTGCCATGGAGCCCAGCCTCCCCTCTCTCAGGGATCCAAGGGACGTCCCCGGACCTCGCTCCGTTTCGGAACATTGAAGGGTTGGATCAGATGTATGGCCTCCAAGGACCTTCAGGCCATGCTGCTCTGACCCCTGAATCTGGAGCGAGAGCCTTGACCTCCCAGAGCGGCTCATAGAGACGCCTCCGTGGGCATTTCCAGCTCCGGAGCTCTGATCTCTTATTTCTTGGAGAAGCAGGAGTTTCATTGGAACAAAACAAGTCTGTCCTGAGAGCGTGCTTTGGGTTAAAAGTAGCAAGACTTGTGTGGCAGCGATGGAGCTGCCCCCACTTGGAGCCTCCTTAGGAACGGCCTTCCGGAGCCGGCTGTCCCCAGTTTTAGAACGGAGGCTCTGGTGGCCAGCGTCCCTTTTCGGTTGCTTTGGACTGGGGGGGGGGGGAAACTAAGTTTTAAAGGGCACCATTCACCCCGATCCCACCGTTGCTTTCTCTTGCTGCTTCTGCTTGTTTCCAAAAAATTTCTTCTGTCTTGGGGATCTGTGATTTCTTCTGTCAGCCCCCCCAGCGACGTGGAGCCCCCAGAGTAGGCGGCCCCTAGAAGTCTGCTGGCTGGCATGTCCCTGGGCACTCGGTGCGACTGGAGGCCCACCCGGGCTCGTTGGGCAGATCTCTTCCGGTCCGCTTGGCTTCCTGTTCTGTAAAGACATGGGGGGGGGGGGGAGTGCGGTGGTTAGAGCTCCAGCCCTGAGTTCAGACCCGGTCCCAGGCACTTCTGTGAGAGAGCTGAGCTAGCCGCTCCGAGCTCCCCTCCGGTCCCACAACGCAGGACCAGCCGGGACGCCTGCTTCCGAGTTCACACCTCTTACCCCGCGCGCTCAGGGGTCCGAACGGAGGGTGGCCCGTTGTGCAGAGGAGGAGACTGAGGCTGGCGAGCTGAGGGAGACCCTGCCCCGCCTCCCTCGCTGGGCCCAGAGGGGCCTCCCCAACCGCCCGTCTCACAGATGAGACCCCGCTCACCTGCCGTGGGGCGGAGGCAGATTCGCCTCGGTCCCCAGCGGCATCTACTACGGGGAGGCTTTAAAAGAAAAGCCCCATTAAAACATTTTCACCAAGACCGTAAAGCCATTGGGGGGGAGGGGCAGAGGGGGCAGGGGCGGGGGGAGGGGGCGTTGGTCAGCGAGTCTCTCTCTCCCCCACAGGAGCTCAAAGTCAAAGCCCCCAAGGACTCCAAGGACAGCCACACGTCCATCACCATGGAAGGTAGGGGGAAGGGGGAGTGGTTCGGTTCTTTGTCTGGGCCGAGCCCACGTGCTGCCGAGCGTGCTGGGGGTGTGAGGTGCTTCTGGGGGGTGAGCGCGCTCCGCCCCACACTAGTGAGCCCCGCGGCTCTCGCTCATTGGGATGTCGGCGAGGTCCCCGCTCCCTCCTCCCTCCCCCTCCCCAGCCTTCCGCCTCGTTTCCTCGCCCCTCCCCCTCCCGCCGGCTCCCCTGCGCTCACTCGCCTGCTCGGCGGCGGCGGCGGTGGGTCCGGGCTGCGCGGCTCCGGCCGGGGCGGAGGGGACCGGGCGGCTCTCGGGGAGACATGGCTGCTGGGGCCCCCTGCGGAAAGGGCTGCCATGGAAATCCTCCTCATCATCAGGCTGTGCTGTAACTGCACCTATGGTAACTCCGGCTGCGCTGGGGGCTCTGAGGGCGGGGCTGGGGCGCCCGGACCGTCCCCGCTCCCGGCACCGCCCCCCGCCCCTTCGGGGGGCCACTGAGACACCCCGCTCCTGTCCCCGGGGGCCGGGAGGGGGCGGCCGGCCGGGAGAGGGGGCAACTTTCCGAAGCGGCTGCGGGGACGCAGAGTAGGAAGCGGCGCCGGGGGCGGGGAGAGGCGCGGGTCCGTCCTGGGTCCGGTCCGGTCCGGCAGAGGGGCGGGCCCGCAGGCTGGGAGAGGGAAGTTGGAAGCTTCTTTGTTTCCCCGGAGAAGAAAGGCTGAGCCCGGGCACTGTGTGCCGGTACCCCGGAGTGCCCCCGGCTTCCTCCTCGCAGGGACAGCTGGGCAGGGGCAGAGAACCTCCCAGGACCCGGCAGGGCCGCGAGAAGCTGCGGGGCTTGTGGGCGCGGGCGGGGGTGGGGAGCGGCCGGCACCGGGAGAGACCCTCACCCGGAGGAGGCGGCGCTCTCCCGACCAAGAAGTGCCTCGGGCACGGGCAGCGCCGCTCTGGGAGGCTCCGGGAGGCTCCGGGAGCCGGGCAGCGCCGCTCCGGACGCGCTTCTTTCTTTGTGCTGCCCCGGAGCAGCCCTTACGTTGGGGGCAACTGAGGAACCTGCGGGGGTGAAGGGTCCTGGAGCAAGAGCCGGTCGGGACTCGGAGCCCAAACGGCCTCATGTTACAAAAGGGGAAACTGAGGCACGGAGCTGGCCGGTTGGCCCAGCGCCACAGGCGTGCTTGGACTTGGATCTGCCCGATCCAAGTCTTCCTCCACGGAACCCTCCCCCCTCGGGCCCTCCGTTTCTCCGGTGTCCCCTTTCCGTTAGTTTGTCCCGCAGGTCCCCGGGAAACCAGAATGACATTCTTTGTCTTGAGGGTTGTGGCAGGAGGGGAGGGAGGGAGAGAAGAAAAGAGGGAGGGGAGAGAGAGACCGAGAGAGAAGCGTGGAGGGAGCAGAAGGGGAAGGAGGGGGGAGAGAATCAGAGGGAGGAGAGGGAGGGAGAGACAGACAGACAGACAGACACGTGGGGGAGGGCAGGGAGGGAAGGAGAGGGAAAGAGACAGACCAACGGACACTCAGGATATTTGTCGGAGCAAATGGTGGGATTTATGTCCCTTTTCCCATAAGCCTTTCGGGGACTCTGGCGCCGTCTGCACCATCCCCATGGCATCTCTATCATTTCAGCAGGGACCTTGCCAAGCCCATACTGCTGTTCTCCAGCTGGGAGCTCTGACAGGGAGGCGTACAGGGGAAGAGGACTCACTCATTGTCTCCAGGCTCAAATTCAGACCCTGACTCCCAGGAAAGAACATTGTGTTTAGTGTCCAAAGTCCTGGGTGCAGATCCCGGCTCTGCATCTTCTTTAATGGCCTGAGACTATTAGCTTCCCCACGCAGAGGAATGAGGGCGATGCCCAGAGTGGCTCCGAGACCATTCCCAGCTCTCCGGGGTCCTCTAGGAAGCCCCCTCTGGGCCCCATCCTCCCATTCTCACAGGCAAAAGTGCTTGGCTCCAGGGCCCATGGGAAGTGCTGTATTTGGCACAGAAGTCGGGCACTCTTGGGCTCTGCCCCAGCCTGACCCTCAGCAGTGGCCGAGTCTGGGGACAGAACCCCAGTCTTGTATTTCCCTGATTTTCTTCCTTCCCACTGACAAGGGGCAAGGATTGTGGCCAGAGCAATTTCCCCCTTGACCTCACAGCATCCCTTTTGTCTCAGGTCAGAGACTGAGCTAGGATTTGGGGAATGGCACCAGCTCAGGCTCTGTGACTCTAGGGGGCTTCCCCCCTGATCCCCAAGTCTAAGCCTCCCTCCTCTCTCTGACCCCACAGAGGACTTTGTTCTGGGACTCTCCACATGAAGTCGTCTCTCCTGGTCTCAGTCCCTTCTTTTACTGGTCCGTCTGTCAGCAAAGGTTTTACTAAGTGCACCTGCTATGTGCTAACTAAGCGCTGGGCATTGGGGCTGCAGAGACTAATGGGAAAGCATTTGTGTCCTCCAGGACCTTGTGGTCAGCTGAGAAGACCAAGTGATCTGAGTATATCCACAGTAAATAGGTCATTGTTGGGGTCCAGGGTGAGAGGAAATCAGGAAAAGTTCCATGTGGAAAGCAGCAAATGAACGGAGCTTTGAAGGGAATTGGGCATTCTGGGAAGTAGATTTGAAAAGAAAATGCTCCAAGCTTGGAGGATGGACTGTGCAAAGACAAGATGGCAGATGCATCGTCCGATGGACTGGGGGCTGAACAAAGAGTGAGGGAAGGGGAGTCCTGTATCACAAGGCTATAGAGACAGGCAGGAATCTAGCTAGTGATGGGCTTTAAAAGCCAAGCAAAAGTTTGGATTTGATCATTGAGGTAGTAGAGAACTACTGGAGATTATTGAGCTAGGGAGTGACAGCTGGAACTGTCACTTTGGCAGCTGTGTGAAGGATAGACTCCCACAGATGGGAGACCAGGAGACCACTCCAGTGGTCCAGGTGAGAGCCTGAACTTGGCTGCCAGGTCAGAGAACAAGAACTTGGAAGGGACCTCAGAGGAGGAAACTGAGTTAGTTAATTAGGCAGTTAGTTGGGAAAGTTTGGTCTTATGCTAGGTCACAGAGGCAGGACTTGCATCCCCTTCCTCCAACTCTAGAGCCAAGACAGTTCTCACCGTACCAATTGGAAAGGTTCATTTTCCATCCTTTGCACTAGTATCCCCAGCCACTTTAATCCAGTGCTGGCACACAGCTAGTGCTTAATTATTGCTTGATGACTTGATGATTAATGTGTAAATCATAAGATTTGCCAACTGAACAGATACAAACTATGTGGAAGAGTAACCATGATTCTGAAGTTGTGAATCTGGATGACGAGGAAGATGGCGGTACCCTTAACAGAAATAGAAGCTTAGAGGAAGAGTTTGGGGAGGAAGATAATAAAAGCATGTTCTCTGTCTTGTCTAAATTTTGAATTTCTCTCAATGCCTGTGACCATGTTGTGCACTCAGTAGGTGTTTAATAAATGTTTATTAGTTGTCAGCATAATGAAACGATGCCCCAAAGGAAGTGGGTTAGTTGGCTGGATGGATGATAGTGGTGTTTGCAAGTTCTTCTCATTGGTGGATTTTACCAAGTTGGTTCCCTGGGAGAGATTCATGGACAAGAGCCGGATGGATCCCTTCCCTAATGATTGGCTGAAAGAGACCCGCTGGAGATGAATGGAGCCCATTCTGTCTTTTTGGCTTTTTAATCTCCCTTTGCAGAAAGGATGAATGGCCTTTGGGCTTTCTGGCCTGTTCCTGTCCATTATGGGAAGGATTCCTGAAAGGAGGAAGGGGAGGAAAGATTAGAGGGGAGAGAGTCTTGGCAGGTAGCATGGTGCACGAGTTATTCTGGGAAATGGGTGTATCATGCAAGTGTGAAAAGTGGAATGGACCATGTGTAGAAGAAAGGTTGGTTTCCCCAGAAGAGGTGGAGAGGCTGGAATTGCTGAGAATGGGGCCATTTTCACCTCTCCAGGGGAAGCACCACGGAGCTCTAAAAGGGACCTGTATTTGTTCTGGAGAATGGACTTGAGATCGCTGATGGTATACTCACAGCGTACCCCGTGTCTGCTGGTGTCCCGGGAACCAGGCAGCTGGTCCTCCTCTTGCTGTCTTTGCCATAACTGCTTGTGCTCCTTAATGTGCCCACAGCACAGCTGCTGTGGTTTGGGTCTGACCCCATCCCTCCCCCAGGCGTGAAGCAAAAATTTTGGGTCTTGGTTCATTGGTCTTTCAAGCTCAGCAGTCTCTAGGGGGGAACCGCAGTGGTATTAATAACCCCTCCGAAACCAGACCCTTCATTGTGCAGATGTCTCTCTAGCAACTGAAAGCCAGAGGATTAGTCAAAAACCTCTTCCCCCTGGGACCCAAGGCTTGAAAGTTCAGCATCAGCATTCCCTGGACCTGGGATGGGAGGGCAGCTCCCTCTGGCCTGGGTCTCCTATTACCCTTCCTAGCTCTCTTCTCCTCTCCATCCTGGTATCTGCTAGAGGCTAGTTAGTGTGATGAAAGGCTGCTGCTTCTATCGCTTACTTGTGACCTGAGGCAAATTCTCTCTGGGCCTTAGTTTCCCCATTTGTAAAATGAAGAAGCTCAACTAAGTGGTGGAAGGAAGGAAGGAAGGAAGGAAGGAAGGAAGGAAGGAAGGAAGGAAGGAAGGAAGGAAGGAAGGAAGGAAAGAAGGAAGGGAAAAAAAGGGGAAAAAAGAAAAAGGAAGGAAAAAAGGAAAGAAGGAAGAAAAGAAGGAAGAAAAACATTTTCCCCAATGAATAAACATTTATTCACTTTCCCACTTCCCCATGGAGGGGAGGGGGAACAAAGAAAAACCCTTGTAGCAGATATGCAAAGACAAGCAAAACAAATCCTCAGCTAGCCTGTCCAATAATCCATGCCTCTCTTGGATCTTGAGCCAGCACCTCTCTGGGTGATGATGTATTTCATCATGAGTCTCCTGAGGCCGGTCACTGTATTGATCAGAGTTCTTAAGTCTCTCAAGGTCTTTTGTCTGTATTAATTTATACAGTCATTTACATCCCCTTCCCAGCGCTGCTCCTTTCACTCTGCCTCAGTTCCCAGTGAGTTTCTCTGAAACTGTCCCTCCCTTTCGAGATTTCTCACAGTACCATCGTCTTTCATCACATTCTTAGGCCATAATCAATTCAGCTATTCCCCAGTTGGGGGAACCCCCTCAGTCTCCATTTCTTTATCCCAAGGTCCCTCCTCGCTCCCTATCTGTGATCCGACATCTCTGGGATAGATGGGACACCCAGTGTCCTGCTGGAATTCATGTCTGTCCGTTTCTGTCTCTGCCCTGGCTTGCCTGGACGCTCCAAATCTGCTGCAGCCCCCACGGCCCAGCCTGAGCATTGCCAGGAAAGACTCCGATAGACATCAGAACCAAAAATACAGGTGGCAGGGACAGAAGGGGAGCCAAGGCTGCTGATGGCTCTGCGGACCTTCTTGCCAGGGGGGCAAGCAGGGGCTTGAGAACCTCACCTGTACTTGAGAGGAGCAGATTGCCCCCCAAGGGGGTGTGCTGGGTGCCCACATCTGTGGCTAGGGAAGCTATTTTCTGTTTAGCGAATGGCTAGGGCTGTTTGTTGTGGGGTGGGGACACTGGCAAAGGGCCAGACTGAAGACTGCAGAACTGAGATCCCCTGGCCACTCCCCCGGGAGACCATCCAGCTGTCTAGGAACCAAACCGTGGCTCTATCTCTCCAAGAAGATTTTTCTGCCTTGAGAGACCTAAAATCCGCAGTTGGTATCGGTTGGACCCTCTCGGGGAGAGAGAAAAGGGTACGGCTAATTTTTGAGGGAAATGGTTTTTTAATTAGTAGTTGGAAAACACTGGCACACTCGGCCACCAGCTGCTGCCTCCACCTGCCTCCACTGAAACCTGGCAGTCTTTGTC
This sequence comes from Sminthopsis crassicaudata, assembly GCF_048593235.1. NCBI lineage: Eukaryota > Metazoa > Chordata > Mammalia > Dasyuromorphia > Dasyuridae > Sminthopsis > Sminthopsis crassicaudata. Next base: position 453,785,471 of record NC_133620.1, read on the forward strand.
TACTGGCCAGATCTAGAGAGCACCGAGACAGGGGAATGCTTAGATTGGCTGCAGCCAGCCTGAGTCGGAGGCTTGAGTGGGTTCTTACCATCAGGATGTCTTCCAGCATCCTTCCTCCTCCCCTCCCAGGCTGTTCTTTGTCTAAGTACAGAAGCGTTTCTCCAGAAAGTCCTGTACCTCTGTGCCTCCTGCGGCACCTCTCCTACTTTCTGGGGGCCCCAGTGCCCTGGGCTCTTCTGTTAGGGGATGGGCCCAGGGTAGGGACGGGAAGCTGGCACTCCTGACCATGTGGGGCTAACCTTGGGCAGCATGGAAGAAGGGGGCGGGGAGGGTGGTCAAGCATAATGGAGCAGCCATTCTGTGTGGGCAGAGCAGCCGGACCTCCTGCCGGCCCGTAACGTGCCCTCCGAAGCGTGTGAAGGGCTGGCGTTGGCCGGACAGGGAGAGGCCAGATCCAAGAGGGGACATGGAGGTCGATTTTCCACACAAGACGGGCTCCTGTGAGCTCGAGTTAAATGTAAAGTTCTACTTGTGGGTTCAAAAAATCAGCCACAGAATGCAGAGGGCCGAGAATGCTGCTTTCAGGCATTTAAGAGGGAAGAGATTCTCTGTGTTCTTAGAGCCGCCGGTGGGGGGACTTTGTGACAGCTCCCCCAGAGCAGGGCTCAGAGGGGTTGGATTTCCCATTATTTGAGACCCTTAGCCTCAATCAGAAGCACATGGCTACTTCTCAGGGCTATGGCGCAGTGCTTGCTCAGCCCAGAAACTGGCACAAGAGTGGGCACTTAGTAAATGTTAATAGAGTGTTTGATAATAGGGCCCAGTGTTTGTTGAGTTGGAAAACTGAAGGGGGGAATGGTGAGTTGTTTAGGGGACCCCTTCCAGCTCAGATGCGATGATTCTGGGAGGTCCGGAACAGGAAGGGGCATCAGTGAGCCACTTCCTGGGGCCAAGAGGAAAATGGGCTATGGGTGGAGGAGGTGGGGAGAACTCTTGCTGGTGTGAGATCAGGAAGGGGGGTTCCTTGGCCCTCTGCCTGCCACGTGGGGTGTCCCACTGTGCACGAAGCATGCCTCTGATGTCTCCCTTGTGTTCTTTCCTTCCTCTGTCCCCCAAACTCCCCATCCAGCACTGCTTTACAAGCCCATAGACCGTGTCACGCGGAGCACCCTTGTCCTGCACGTGAGTACCGGCCTGGATGTGGGAGGGGGCGGAGGGAGGTGGGCAGCCAGGTCCAGGGGGGGAGCCACAAAGACTGCATGGTGTCCAGAACAGCTGATCAGGGGAGCCGGGCAGAGGGTCCCCTGGCCCCAACTGCGCCTGCTTGGCCCGGGGTAACCATGCCAACCGGTTTTGGACCTAAATATAACTTGGCTACCCAGCCTGATGTTTGGCCAAATGCTCCCCTCGCTCAGAAGGAGGACGGCAATTTACTCCTCACCCGGTGTCCTCAGCTCTCTCCCTCGCTTTCCATTTCCTGCCTGACACAGGGGAACAGGGCTGGGGGAGGGGGAGTGGTCTGAGCTGTTCCTTCAGAAGTACGGAGGTGCTGTCCAGGGGAAGTCTGGGGGGCAGAGAGGCTTTCTCTGAGCGGAGTCTCTGGGACAGGAGGTAGCCTTCAGTTCTGACTTCTGGTTCCTTCCCCCTGCCCCAACAGGACCTCCTCAAGCACACGCCAGTGGACCATCCCGACTACCCGCTACTCCAGGACGCCCTGCGGATCTCCCAGAACTTCCTGTCCAGCATTAATGAGGACATTGACCCCCGCCGGACTGCAGTCACCACCCCCAAGGGAGAGGTAAGCCCACCGGGGCCGTCTTAGCAAATGGCAGATTCTCTCTTGGCCTGCACCTTCACCTGTATCTCTTCTCATCCCCTGTATTAACTGGCTTCAGTCTAGCGTCCCAGCAAGACATCCTTCCCTGGATAGCTAGAAACTTGCAGTAACAGTCCTGAGAGAAAGGAAGGCTTGGGTTTCATTTTATGACTCAATATTATGATCCTAGAACTATTGAATCCAGGTCCCATTCTACAGATGAGGAAACTGAGGCTCAAGGAAATTGTGACAAATCCAGGGTCACGCCACCCGTGAGGACCGGCCCCAGCTTGCTCACTGCTGTTTTGTAAACTTGGCAGTATATGGACGGCTCCACTTCTGGCCGAGCTCCAGCCCCAAGGTCATTGCAGGAGAAAACCCAAGAGTCCCTCCACTGCTTCAGGCAGCCTCGGGGTTGGGGGTGTTGATGCACCCCAGAACTGAGAGCCCTCCTCTAAAACAGAAGTTCTTAACCTAGAGTCTGTGAATGTGTTCTTTTTATATTCTTTTATAAATAAGAATTTATAAAAATTCTTTATCAAGGTATAATAAATACCATTAGAGCCTGAAAATGGTATTTCAGTGACTGGTCAATGGTATAGTTCAAGCTTGATCAATGGTACACATTGATAATGGAGCCAGTGTAATTGGATCTCTTTGTAGTCCTCCATACAGTTAAAAAAAAAAAACACACAAAACATGATTCTGAGAATGGGTCCAGGAGGCAAAAGCTGCTTCAGAGGAGAGGCAGGGAGTTTGGGAGCAGAATGCGGAGAACCGAGTGCCTTGGACGGCCCGGAGCGGCCAGGAAGGAGCCGGGATCCATCCATGAGTTAAATGTGCTCCTGGGAATCTGGTCTGAGCTAAAGGAGGGACAGCATTAGTTGGGATCTGCCCTTCCTGTAACGAGAGCCGCTTCCCGGACTAGGGAAGATTCCCAGGAGATGGGTTTGGTTCCATGCAGAGCACCCGGAGATTTCTGTGGGGGGCTCAGCCAGAAAGATACCACCCCTCCCCCAGGACTAGGGTTGGCGCCCTGGGTTACAGCACTAGCCTCCCACCCCATTCACCCAGCTGACCCCCCAGGCCCACCCGTAGCACCCCCCTGAGCAGGGCGGCTTGGTGCTGTCTCCCACTAGACCCGGCAGCTGGTGAAGGATGGGTTCCTCGTGGAGATGGCTGAGAGTTCGAGGAAGCTCCGACACGTTTTCCTCTTCACGGACGTCCTGCTGTGTGCCAAGCTGAAGAAGACATCTGTGGGGTGAGGGAGGCAGGGCCTGGGGGTGGGGGCAGGGTGGAGGGAGTGAGGGAGCAGTGGGGGAGGGCGGAGCACATCAGCCACACTCAGACACAGACAGGTAAGCCTTCTCTCATTTGTGGAGTGCCCGCTTTGTGCCAGCACTGGGCCAGGGCCTGCAGTGGGCATGGAAAAATACTCGATGTGGTTGGAGCCCCAAAGGCCCCCAAAATCCAGCTGGAGAAACAGGCTGTGCCCAATTATAATGACCCAAGAAATCTATAATTGATCTAGACGCATTGTCCATGGACCAGAAGGAAGGTTAGAGAGGAAGGAGAACCTGGAGCAGACCTAGAGACCCTCTAGCAGGAAGGCACCTGCAAAGCCACCGGGTCAGCTCCCTCCTTTTTCAGAAGAGGAAACTGAGCCCCAAGGAGATAAAGTGATGTAGATCCAGGGTTTAAGCCGGCAGGCCCTACAGAGCTTTCTGATCCAATCCTCCCGTTTCTTTTTGTTTATTTTTAGCCTTCACTTAATTTTTAAAAGTCACAGTTGATTGCTTGCTCCATTTCCTGCCACGTGCCTGCACCCCAGGTCGCAGCTGAGCTCTGGGAAGGGGGAGCCTGCTTTCTCTCTCTCCCTTTCCCTGAACCCCAGAAGGTCAGAGCCGGGGTCAGTTGAGCGGGCATCCTCCTGACTCCCATTGATGGGACACCTTTTAAGGCTTGCAGAATAGTCTCCCCAGCACAGCCAGGGTGACTTTCACCATCACCACCTTATAAGAAAGCTAGGAGGCTCTGGGCTGTGGATGATTTGCCCACTCACTCAAGTGGTAAATATTGGAGGCGTGTGGATTTGAACCCAGGTTCAAGCCCAACTATTGATCCATGATGTCACATTGATTGTAAACCATCCCCAGGACAGAGAAGGCTGAGCGGTCAGTGGGCAGAAGGGTATGATCAGAGGTGAACTGTCCAGGAATGACCCCCGGCCAGGAAAGGCCTGCCCTTCGCAACCACAGGCTGTCACAGCTGCACCTAGATACTTGATCCTTTATTGGGTAGCAGCCTCTTTGGTCTTGAGCTAAATTCTCCCTTCTTCTCAGTGAACCCCAGACAGGTTCATTTTGTTACTCTTGCTTTGGGCGGGAACCATGGTGTCATAGATTGCAAGTCCTTACCCTTCACAGGCCTCAGTTTCCCCATCTGTAAAAAAAGGGTAACATCTGTTTAAAAAAGAAGAAGAAGGTTGACATCCATAGTCCCTGAGGTCCCTTCACCATTCCTTAAAGAAAGTAAATTTTCAGAGCACAGATTTGTTGAGAGCCATCCCCCATTTCAGGAGTCAGTCACCCTTTGGCCTAGACAGAACAGGTCCCGTGCGCTCTTCTTGCCCCTTGTCCCAAACCCACTATTCCTCCTCTGCCCCATCTCTACTCTCCCAGGGCTGGGCCCTTCCAGGCTGCTCCTCCTCACTCACCAGGGAAGCTTCACCAAAGTCTCTCACTGGTCCCCGTTGCTCCACAGCCTTCGGTTTCTGGTTAGGGAAGAGATCATCCAGTCCAAGAGCCCATTGCTCCAGGATGTCACCCTCATAGGCCCAGAGGATCCTAGGGCCAGGCCGTGTGTAAGCTCAGTCTCCCTGACTCAGGAATCCTGGAGGCTTTCAGGACATTGATGCTTCCGGGCCAACTCTCTCTGAGAACATCCTGCAGACTGAGGCCAGAGTCTCCCGGCCCAAAAGGAGTTCCTCCACTGCTGGGGGCCGTTCTGGTGTGGTGACCAGTGTCCTGTCCCACGCTCCCCTCCTGCATGGAACGTCTGGGGATTCTCTGAAGGTTTCCTCACTCCTAATAATTAAGCTATAAATTCCATGAGCATTATAGCGATTTCTACTTCTTTTGTGACTCTTCTAGCACACACACACACACACATACACACACACATACACACGCACGCACACACACACACACACACACACACACACACACCTCAGACCAGTGCTAGGCACAGGATATATCATTCTGGTAATTTAACCTAATACCCTAAACTCCACAAAGCTGCTGGGATCAAACGATCTAATACTGAGGTCCTGAAGGGATAATTCTTTTCTTTTTTGTTTTTTGGGTTTTAAGTGACTTGCCCAGCATCACAAAGCCAGTGAGTAAACTCAGGTATTCCTGACTCCAGAGCTGGTGCTCCACCCACTGCACCCCCCAGCTGCCCCCTGAGAATTGCTTTCTTATTCCCCAACTTATATTTTTCTTGTTGCTCAGTTGTTTTTCAGTCATACCTGACTCTTCCTGACCCCATTTGGGGTTTTCTTGGTAGAGATATGGAGGGGTTTGCTATTTTCTTCTTTAGCTCACTTTACAGATGAGGAAACTGAGGCAAATAGGATAGAAATGAAATGCCCAGGGTCACACAGCCATGTCCAAGACCAGATTTGAACTCAGGAAGATGAGTCTCTGACTCCAAGACTGGTTCTCTATCCACTGCCCACACCTTATGTTAGATCTCCCCAAATATTGAAACATTAATAATAAGATCCTCGCTCCTGTAAAGGCCCTCAAGGTAGCAGCAATGCATATGAGGTAGGAG